>NW_026248849.1:0-146064 GCF_020740795.1 Apus apus | reverse complement strand
GGGTGGGGTCACACACGGATCCCCCCTCCCCATGCTTCCACCCTCCCCCCCGAAGACACCCCCACCCTTCTTTGCTCCCCCCCCCTCCACCCAACATGCCCCCCCCCGCCCAGGGGGGGTCCCCAAGCAACCCCCCCCCCAATAAAAAAGGGGTCCCTCCAAGGAGACCCTGTGGGGAGCAAGGGGGGTCTGGGGCGTGTGTGTGTGTGTGTCCTTATAGAGGGTCTGAGTGGGGGGGGGCTCCAAAGAGCTTCCCCCCCCCTCCCAAGACCCCCCCACAGACCACCTGGACACCCCTCCCCCCCCCTCCCAAACTCCCCACGGAGCCCCCGGGTCACCACTGAGGCCCCCAAGACCCTCCTGGACCCCCACAGATCCCCCCCCCCAGCTCCCCTGGACCCCCACAGAGCCCCCCCCACGGGTCACTTGGGTCCCCATAGAACTCCCCTGGCCCCCCCCAGAGCCCCCCAAGACACCCTGGACCCCCCTAGAGCCCCTCCCAAGAACCCCCACGGATCACCTGGACCCCCAAGACCCCCCTGGACCCCCACAGACCCCCCTCAGAGCCCCCAAGCTCCCCACAGACCCCCCTCCCCAGCTCCCCTGGCCCCCCCCCAGAGACCCCCAAGACACCCTGGACCCCCCCTAGAGCCCCTCCCAAGACCCCCCACGGATCACCTGGACCCCCAAGACCCCCCTGGACCCCCACAGACCCCCCTCAGAGCCCCCCCCAGCTCCCCACAGACCCCCCCCAGTTCCCTTGGCCCCCCCCACAGAGCCCCCAAGACCCCCGGGGTCACTTGGGTCCCCACAAAACTCCCCTGGCCCCCCCATTGAGACCCCCAAGACCCCCGGCGTCACTTGGGTCCCCACAAAACTCCCCTGGCCCCCCCATTGAGACCCCCAAGACCCCCTGGACCCCCACAGACCCCCCCTCAGACCCACCCCCAGCTCGCCTGCCTCCCCCCAGAGCCCACCGAGACCCTCGGGGTCACTTGGGTCCCCACAAAACTCCCCTGGCCCCCCACTGAGACCCCCAAGACCCTCCTGGACCCTTGTTTCGCCCTTATCGGGTCTTCAGGGTTTCTTATTGAAACCTCAAGGGGTTCTATATCTAACTTTCCCACAGAATCAGGAGTAAACCACACTTCAGGGTTTATTTTTGCTTCATCCTCAACAGTAAGAACACACAGTCTTACTTGTAACTGCCGCTCCTTGACTTCCAAATTAATTCCTAGATTTACCATCAAACCTCTTCCTAATAAATTATATTCTGCCTCAGGGACTAACAGGAAGGTGCCTACTGCAGATTTTGTAGGTGTCTCTATCTCTTCCCCTTTTATAATTGGTACTTTAAAGAGTTCTCCTTTAGCTCCAATGACTTGTATAACTTCTGGGGATGAAGAACATCCCCAAAGTATTTGTTGTACCGTTGATCTTTCTGATCCAGAGTCCACTAAGAACTCAAATTCCTGTTGCTGGGGACCCAATTTTAATTTTATCAAGGGCTCTGAGTTTTGCGAGGTCCCCAGCAGAAAGAGCCCCTGACCCCGCTAATCTCTAAAAACTTGTTCATCCTGTAAACGCTTTCTACAATTCCTTTTCAGGTGTCCCTTCTTTTGGCAATAATAACATTCTACATCCTTTAATTCCATTGGTCCTGGCTGAGTTTTTTGATATGGCTTCCCAGTTCCCCGTGGATTTTTCTGTCTCTCATGTTCTCTCTTTTCCTTATGTCCTTCTCTTACTGCCGCTAACAATATTCTCGCCTGTTTCTTTTGACTTCTTCTCGCCTCACGTAAACCTTCTGAGCTTCTCGTAATAACTCATCCAAGCCCTCCTCTTGCCAATCCTCAATCTTTTCTAGTTTCCTTTGTGTATCAGTCCATGATTTTGCTACAAATTGTGTCTTGAGCAAAGCCTGTCCCAGAGACGTATCAGGATCTAGTCCTGAATAAAGCTGTAAGCTCTTCCTTAGCCTCTCTAGCCACTGTGTGGGAGTTTCATCCTTCTTCTGATGCTCACTGAAGGCTTTCTTGATATTCTGACCTCTAGGGACTGATTCCCGGATTCCTTGGACAATTATATCTCTCAGATCTGCCATATTAGTTCGATGTGCTGGATCTTGATTGTCCCAATTGGGCCGTTGCAAAGGCCATTTAATATCTGCACCAGGTCCCTGTTGATGTCTTTGATCCCAGTTTCTCATTCGCGCCGTCCTAATCATTTCTCTCTCCTCAGCTGTAAACAAGATCCTTAAGATTGCTTGTATTTCGTCCCATGTATACATATTAGGGCCAGGGAGTTGGTCGAATCTCTCGGATACTGCCAGAGGGTCTTCTAGTAGGTTTCCCATCTCCTTTTTAAATTCTCTTACATCCCCTGAGCTCAGAGGTACCGACACAAATCCCACCCCTGGCTGTGGACCTCCCATTGCAATTTCTCTCATAGGGAAGAGTCGTTTTTCTGACCTTTCCTGTTCCCTAGTTTGGCTCCTAGTAACTCTCCTATTTTCTCCACTGGAATGGCGGATGGGAGGTGGCAGGGATGAGGAGTCATGCTCCGGAGGAGGAGAGGGGGTGGGTTCTGGGGCTGTTGGAACAGGAGAAATGGGGACCGGCACAGGAGGGGGAGGAAGGTAAGGAGGGGGTGACAGTATTGGTGGTTCCTCCAATCCCTTACTCTTTTTCTTTGCACCCTTCTTTTCCTGTAGGGTATACAAAAAGGTTCTAGTATCTGATCGGATCCATAAGCTCGCATACTCGCTTTCTTCCAGGCTATAGGGTTCTTTACTGTTAACATAAATATTCAAAGCCTGGCATATCCAATCCTCAAAAGACCCGAATACTGGCCAATACAGCTGATCTCTTCCAATCTCCTTCCCTCCCCACACTTCTATGCAATAATGTACCATTTTCTCCCTACTTTTTCCTCTTCTAGAGGGCCAATCTCCCCAGTGTTTCATCATTAGTCCCAAAGGGCTATCTGGAGGTATGTCAGGCAACCCTCCCCTGGAGCCCTGCATGGAGCCAGAAATTTTACTCGTCTTCTGCCCCATCTTCCAAAAGTGCCTTCTTTCTTACAGCAGTCGTTTCCCCTCGCTCGTGGCTCACGCCCTCGCGGGCAATGAGAACCGCACTACTAGAAGGTCCGCACTCGCTTCGCCCTGATAGGGCGTCTCACTCACTCGCACTTCGGGAACCCGTATTCCCCGACCGAACGGAACCACTTACAAATACTTACTCTTTCCTGAGTCTTCGTCCGGATCTTGGTGCACAAAAATTATGGGGAACTGCAGTATCTTTTAATCCTTTGCTCATTTATCTCACACACAGTTCGGGAATACAGGATTTGGCCTGACCACCCCGGACTCTGAGACCATCAAGGGATGGGGCACCTTCCCAGAGGTAGGGTCCTCAGGCCAAAGTGCCTGTATCCGAGTCATGGCACCAAATTGCTATCGACAATAACCGACACAAGAATTTTCAGAAATCAATTACTTTTATTGAGATAAATGAGCAAAGAGCGCTGGGCAGCCGGGGAGTCTACGCTCTACCAACGGCGCGCAAGTGACTCCGCATATGGTCCTCCTTTTATACAGTTCTTTTCCTGCCTTTCCCGAAGGTTCACTCCCTTTCTGGGAAAGTCCCATCTTCCGCCATCGTTGTTACCGCTCTTCGGAGCTTGCGCGGTCAAACAAGATGTTATGTAACTCTACTGGTTATCTTCCTTATAAGGACATCCATACACCCAATCCATGACAGGATATAGCTATCAACATTTAACAAACATTGCGGTTTAACATTTAGCAACAACATTTAACAAATATTGAGGTTTAATATTTAGCAAATATTAACAACACATTTATCAGCAAATTAAATTCCTCATTCTTCTATTACACTCGGAGGGACCCTCCTGATCTTCACCGCTCCTGTAGAATTCCCAGGATCGGCACGGCCGGAGCTGCCAGGGAACAGACTGAGGGGTCAGGGTCCATCCCCAAGGGCTGGAGGGACGGAAGCAGAGCAGTGGTGAGACCCCACTGGCTGCAGAGACCCTCCCATGCCGGCCCCAGCCGCCTCTGTCCCTGGCCAGGAGGAGCAGGTGGGACCGGCGGAGCAGCTGGAAGCTGCTGCTCAGGAATGGCCCAAGTGCCTCTCACAAGATCCCCCGCCCCTGAAGCCTTTCTCCAGCCATGGAGCAGGGCCAGGCAGGGCAGCCCCCTGCCCAGGCCCTGCCCCCAGCCCCAGCCCCAGCACAGCTCTGCCCCTGCTCACCATGGCCGAACTGGAGCAGAGCCATTTTCTGGAGCAGAGCTGCACCACAGCCTGGCCTAGGGGCACCAGCAGCTCCACGGTCGCACGGGGCGTTCTGATCTTGCCTTCACCTTTAGACAGCTCAGGATGTAACTGGTCTGAGCTGCCAGGCAGCGGACAGAGGCGTCGCTGTCCTCCATCAAGGGCTCAAGGGCTGAGACCGAAAGAGAGAACCAAGATGACCCTCGGCGTCTGCACAGACCCCCGGGGCATCCCCTCCAGACCACGGCAGCCCCTTGCCCTGGCTGGGAGAGAGCTGCTGCTGCTCAGCAATGCCCCAGGCGCCCCTGACATGTTCCCCCTGCCCTGAGGTGTTTCCCTGGAGCAGGGCCAGGCACGGCAGCCCCCTGCCCAGGCCCTGCCCCAGCCCCAGCCCCAGCACAGCTCTGCCCCTGCTCACCGCCGATGACCTCTGACAGCTTCTCCTTGCTCTGGCCCCGTGCGACCAGCCCTGGGAACACAGCGTGCTCAGAGCCCCTGCTCCCCAGCCCCTGCCCAGCACAGCCCCGGCCCCTCGGGGCTCTGGCAGCCAAGGGCTGCTCCCCCTGCCCGGGCCCTGCACGGGGCCTGGGGCCAGGCTGCCAGAAGAGGGTCCCCGGGGGCTGAGCTCACCCATGAACCTGATGGCCTCCACTCTCACAGGGGCCTGAGGGTCCTGCAGGTACAGCAGGCTCTGCTGCAGGTATTGAGCAGCCCGGCTCCTGTCCTGCTGCAGCTGCAGAGAGCACAAGGCTATGGGCATGTCCCAGTCCCTCCTCCCAGCACCCACCATTCCCTTCCCCCCCAGGCCATTCCCATCTCCCAGCCGGGAGCCCCGTGGGACTGACGTCGAGAGGGAGTCACGGGCAGAGGGGTCCCAGGGGTGCAGAGACCCCTCCCTCCTGCTGGGGGTGGGGAGGGGAGAGGGGTCTGGAGAAGAGTTTCTGAGGGCTCTGCTCTTGGGGACAGGGAACAGGGATGCAGCTCCAGGCGGTGGGCAGGGCAGGCCCAGCTGCAGAGCCCACAGCCCAGACACGGGGGCAGCCCTCGTCCAGCCTGAGCCTTGGGGCTTGTCCTCACCAAGCAGTGCCCAATCCTCCATGTCTCCTGTGTCTCCTCCAGGTCTCTGAGCTGTTGCCACTTGAGGAGCTCTGCTGCAGCCAGGAGGGCTTTGCTGGAGGCCTGCACAACAGCAGAAGCAGGAGATGGCAGCACAGCCTGGGGAAGGAGACCTGGCGTCCCCTTCCACCTGGCTTTGCTCCTGGGCTGATC
Source organism: Apus apus (assembly GCF_020740795.1). Lineage (NCBI taxonomy): Eukaryota > Metazoa > Chordata > Aves > Apodiformes > Apodidae > Apus > Apus apus. The sequence goes on along the minus strand of NW_026248849.1, from coordinate 140,497 downwards.
CTGCCCTTCAAGGCTGGGACGTGCCCTGGACAAACATCTGGGGGCTTCTTCCTGCATCTCTGCTTAGCTTTGAAATCTGTACCTGGGCCACACCCTGACTTCTGTCGCTCAGGTGAAAGCAAAGCGGCAGCAGGCCCCTTCGCACTTTGCTCTTCATCTGCCTCTTGTTCTTCCCCTCCACCACCTTCACCAGGTAAGTGAAGAGCATGATGGAGAATTCCCTCAGGCCACTGAAACCCTGGCAGGGAGAAGCAGAGCAGGACTTCAGCAAGAGCAGCTCTGCCCATCATGAGACCCTGCACAGCTGGCAGAGATTCTGGGTCTCTGAGAGCAGCTGCCAAGGAGGAGCTGGGCTGGGCTGCAGAACCCAGGAGCCCTCGCGCCAGAGCCCGGGGGAGAAAGGAGAGCAGCAGCCCCTGCTCCCCGTGCTGCCCACAGGGCTGGGTGCAGGGCAGCTGTCCTTGCCCAGGGCCCTCTGTGGGGCTCGGGCTCCCACATCAGCCTCACGTTGTCAAAGATGGGCAGGATCTTGTCCACCAGCTCCACGGCGATGGGACTGGCCTCCTCCCTCCTCAGTTCAGGCACCACGTTGAGGAAGACCACCAGGACCTTAATCTTGATATTTTTATTGCGATCCTGCAGAAGCTCCATCAAGTCTGGCAGGAGCACCAGCATTTTTCTCGCCTGTGTGAAACAAAGGATGTCCATGTTGTGAAAAGGCCTGGAAAGCTCCCTGGGCCCCCACCAGGCCCCACATGGCAGGGAGAGCGCTGGACTGACTCCCAGCCGAGGCCACTGCCTCAGCCCCTGCCCCAGCCCCCGGCGGCCACCGTGGCTCCCCTGGGTGACCCTGCTCACCATGTCAGGTCTCTCTGAGAGCGTCACCAGGCCCCTGAGCCCCAGTGAGAGCATGGCCCGGCTGGGATGCCTCAGAAACCTCCAGCGATGATACATTCGAGCAACGTGCTGCTCTGGCGAGTTCATGCTGGACAGAAGCTGGAAGAAACCCAGCCGTGAGGGGCGGGCAGAGCTGGCTGAGCTCCCTGCTCCAGGAGGCTCCTGGTTCCCAACAGCAGCTGAGGACAAGGGCACCGGGGCTTCTCCTGGGAACTCACAGCCAGGCAAGAGGTGTCCTCTGTGAGAGAGCAGAAGAGCATCTTCTGCCTCCGGAGCCGGAGCTGGGTGAGCAGCTCAGCCAAAACCTCCTCCAGTCTCTCAGATAGGGAGAACATCACCTCCCACATGACCAGGGCAGTGCTGTGAGCCAGAGCGCTCTGTCAGCAGGGCTGCCTGGGCCACAGCAGCAGAGCTCCGTGGGTCTGGCAGCCAGGGGGTCTCTGGGCCCCTGTCCCCACCGGGAACAAGCCCTCAGGGCTGTCGGGGCCAGTACCTGTCTCCTGGTGGAGCCACATCCAGCAGCGCCCTGACTGCCTCCTGAGGGCACTTGGCAGCCATGGCCAGCAGCAGGGACTCCACCCTCTGCAGGGCTGGCACCTTGTTGATCCAGTCCAGGTGTTGGTGGACACAGCTGATGATTCTTGGCACCTGGAGGGGACACGACACGCGTGAGGACGGGGGGTGCTGCAGCTCAAGGGGGATCCCAGGAAGAATCTGGGGGGTCATGGAGGGTCCCAGGAAGGATCAATCGAGGCTGCCGCTGCAGTGCAGCCATTTCCTCAGCTGCCCTTCCCAGCCCTCGCTGCTGCCTCGGTGGCTTCAGGAGCCTCCAAGGCTCTGGGAGGGAGGCAGGGAGGGCTGGAGGGGGAACGAGGCCTGCCAGGGCTGCAGGGCAGCCCAGCCACAGGCCACTCACATCCACCAGCCAGAAGTCAGGCTCTGCCGTGACCACATCCATCATGCTGCTGGCCAGCTGCTCCTCGTAGATGCTGGAGTCTCTCAGGGCCCCAACAGTTACACAGAGGAAATCTGTCCTCTCCGAAGGCTGGAGCTGCTCTGCAAACATCTTTGGGAGGGAGGCAGGGAGGGAAGAGATGTCACACCAAGTGACACCAAGTGGTGCTGCTGTGCTGGGCCCTGCCAGCAGGCCTGGCCAGAGGGGCCTGGTGAGGAGAGAGGGCCCAGGGTGAGGGAGGAGGTTTGGGGTCACGGGCACAGGGTGCTGGCCCCACAGCCAACCAGGGCTGGCTGGTGGCCAGGAGGGCTGGAGCTGCTGCTGGGGCACCGGCCTGCAGCCCTCACATGGTCCCTGCTCAGGGGCAGCAGGAACCCTCTCCCCAGGCCGGCCAGGCCAGCCCAGTCCCACCGTTCCTGGTGCTGTTGTTCACACAATCCCCCGCTGAGACTGTGGGCAAAAGTCCCAGCAGGGGGAAGCTCAGGGAGCTGCTCACCTGGATGATGTCAGTGGCGCTGGTCACACAGTGCAGCGCCATGGCCTGAACTTGCCATTTGAGCTCCTCCTCCTCCTCCCCTGGCAGTGTCATCACTGAGGGGACAAAGACACAGGAGGGGTAAGAGCCAGCAGCTTTGCCAGCAAGCTGAGCAAGTCCTGAGCAGAGCTTGGAAGGAGGAATGGCCGAGGAGGGAGGTTATGGCAAGAATTAAGGCCAGAATAAGTAGCTCCCATATTCACCAAAAATTAACCCTGTCTTTCCCCAGCTTTATTGTACTGCTGGGGGATTTAATTCTGCCAACAGTCAGGCAGAGTCCCCATCTCGAGCTGTTGTTCCTTTTTTCGACATAGACATAGAGGGGCCCCTTCTGCCAGCAACCAGGACAATCCCTTTTCCAAGGCCCTTCTTGTTTACAATATACATGCTGATTCAACCCCAACTGGGCTCATTTCAGCAGTGCCTGTAATGGGCAATAACCAGCCAGGAAAAGAATTTAGAAATTAATCAATTTATCTGAGGTAGGTGAGCAAACAGCGCTGGGCAGCTGGAGAGTCTGTGTTCTGCCAACGGCGCGCACGCGGCTCCGCACAGGGTCCCTTTTATACAGTTCTTTTTCCCGCCGTTTGGAGGGTCCACCTCTCTTGGAAAATTCCATCCTTGCCCCTGCCGTTTTTGGGAGGTCCTCCCCCCTCTCGGCAAATTCCATTCTCTTTCCCGCCCTTGTGGAGGGGGGGAGGGTCTGTCCTTTTCTCTCGGTAAATTCCATTCTCTGCGTTGTTGTTGTTGTTGTTGTTGTTCTCCGGGGCTTGCATAGTCTATCAAGATGTTATATAACTTACAGTTCTATCTACTTGATATGGCCATCAGCATTTAGCATTAAATAACAAAGTATAACTTCCAACATTAACCATCACATAACAGAACATAACTGCAAATATTTAATAAACATTGCAGCTTAACGCCCAGCCATTTACATTCACATTTGATCAGCAAATTAAATTCCTGATTCACCTATAACAGTGCCTATTAGACAGTGATCTCACACGTCTCACTGTGCCCTGGCCTCTGCTTTTTCCTTGCCATGCATTCTGTTATCCAGGGCTGATTGACATGTAAGCAGCATGTTCTATATTACCATGACTGTTTTGAGCAGCTCCAGCTCTCTCCTGATTAGCCCCACAGGCTGTTGCCAATTCAACAGCTCTGATTCTCTAAAAGGAACACACACATCAACGAGTTGTCCCTCTACCTTGACTGCTTGTCATAAAGGGGCATGAGCAGCAGGACCCTGTCCCCTCACTCTTCTAGCCACTGGACTGGGATCTGTATCCTCCAAATGTCCACTCACCCCCCTCATACTACCAGGGTGGAGAGGGAAAGCTGAGGTACCAACACCTGAACATCTACTTTCTCATCCCCTTTCACTGACTGACAACAACTTTCCTTATTAAACTTACATTTTCTTCTTGTACCATCATAAAACCACCCACACACAGCACATCAGCTCATCCTCCTTCATTTTTGCAAAACAGTATTGACTGCAATATGATATTGCTATAAATAATAGTGGCCACCAATTATCAAATTGTTCCAGGGAAAGGGTTACTCCCAAACTTACTCCAGTTTCCAGAATACATCCTGCGGAGGGCACATTACCCATTTTAATAACACAAGTACAAGACACAAGTGAAACAAAAGACAGTATCAGACCCAAGGAAAACAAGACTTTTTAACAGTTACCAGAGACAAGTAAAACAACTTTTTCAAAATGTCCCCTTTAGACTGTCTCTTTACCATTTTAGTCAGATCCCAATCGATATGCAGATGCAAAAACTGTCATCCAATAAACAAAATAAGTAATTCAAAAGACCAAAATTACCATAACCAGACAAATCTTAAATCAGAAAGACAGAAAAGAGCACAAATTCCCAGGAACCAAGTTGACCAATCAGGGGACCCCTATCCTAAGCTTCGAGTTCATTCAATATGAGGACAGAGGTCGGGATACCGATGTTACACACACACACATTTATTACAGCTACTATTAAAAACACCTGCACACCGCACTTTGTCCCATTTTCCTTCTTGTCTCAAAAATAACATTAACTGCACAAGGTATTATAATTCAAAGTTCCATTAAAAGGCCACTTCTCCCCATCTTCCAACTTATACCGTGGCCACCACTGATTGCAGTAAGGTTTTCTACCACCTAGAGGGTGGTGGAGCACTGGAATAGGCTCCCAAGCGAAGGAGCTTTTAATTAATTAGGTTTTATTTCTTTTTCTTTTTTCTTTTTGTTAATAACAGTGCTAGGGAATCCTCGTGGAAATGGCCAAGTGTTAAGGGCCATCCCAAACTGTCCGAGGGGCACAGAAGCAAGCTTGGAAATGCTGCTGCTGTCCAGCAAGGAGAAAAAGTGGAGGGGTGTGAATGAATGGGAGAGTCACACAGTTCTCTTCCACCCTATGTGGGCAAGGGTGGGGTTTTTTCTTTTTGTTTTTAATGCAGAATAAGGAGTCCAAAACACAGAAAGAAGTGCTTGCCATCACAACAACTCGTGTTGGTGAAGGTGCGTGCGCTGTAACAACGTCCCAACAGTCACTGAAAACCCTCTGGGTGTTCTGTGTCCACTGCACGCCTGAAGTGAGGATGGCAGTGGTGCCTTCCATCTCCTCTTGCAGTGCTGATCCTAAGAAACTCGTCTCTTAGTCAAATACTTGGCCCTTGTAACTCTGGGGTCCTCACCAGGCTCTCGTGTTGCATCATCTGGTGTAGTGTAGCGAGCAAATTCTGGAAACCAGGCTTCAGGTTTAGATTTCCCTGCGAAAACTTTCTCTGCTGGCAAATCTTGTTTATTCAGAAAAGAATGACTGAAGTGGTTCACAGCCACCTGTTGTTCCAGATACTCTTGAAGAGGTTTAGTGCTTCTTGGAGCCGATGGGTCTGATTGTCCTCTTGCATAACCTTGTAGCTACCGCTCACCACCCCAGGTATGATAGCAGTCACATCATTAAAGCCCTGGATCCATTTTCGGGGTTGATCTTGTTGCCCTTCAACATCAAATGTATGTAAGTCTACTTTATCCACCTGAAAGTTGGTTTCAGAACTTCCTGATGTCAAAACTCTGCACCTGAGAAGATCCTGGTCAGACAGTCTATAGTCATTTTGTTTGACCGTGTCAGTCTTGTCTAGAAAATACTGTGCACAATCAATCAGTTGATAGTCGTTCGACCTCTCATAGCAGGATCTCACCCCTTTGTCTTGCCAAAGTGTTTTTGTATGTTCATAAAACTGTGGTGGGAAATCAAAGTCTTGTCCAGGTGGCTAAACTGAAGATATAGTTGATTCAAAAGTGGTTCTCAGGATTGGCTAGTTGAGCTGGAGGTGCCAAATTGCCCCCTGCTGTCACTATTGTCCCTATAGCTCCTTTAATATTGTTTTTCATATCCTGATTTTTCATTTTCTTCTCCTCAGCATGACGTCCATCCCGATGTCTCTGTCTGATGGCTGTGCTTTTACCAGATTCCCCAGCACCCAGCAGGAGGATGACGCGGGGGCGGGAGAGGGAGGCTCTGTTGGTGAGGGAGCAGCCAGGCCGGGCGGGTGAGGCTGATCTCGGCCTCCCAGGCAGTCGGGGTGAAGCCGCTCCCGGGCCCGAGGGCCTCTTCTGCCTCCAGGGGTGGCAGGCGGAGGGTCCTGGGGGTCCTTTGGGGCCGAAGCTCCAGGCTTGTCCCTGCCCAGGATGCAGCTTTGAGTCCTGGCCTGTCCTCAGCCCCTGCTCTGAGGCAGGACGTGGGCCTGGTGCCACCCCCAGCACCTCCCTGGCTGTCCCGGTGCGGCCGGGTGTCCCTGGGCGCCTGCCTACCTTTGCTCTGTGACTTAGCACCTTCTTGAGTCTGATGCCCCAACAATGGCAAAGGAGGCATTTTGGTAACAGCCATCATGGGTCCCCAGAAAAACCCGGTGACGTTTTTAGTCGATCGTGGAGCTCAAATTTCAGCACTTCCAGTTGATGACACCACTATCTGTGGGGCTGTAGCTTCAGAACAGCCACTCCATGCATTCAATGCCTTTGGCGTTGCTCGATCTGTGACCACAGCCCTAGTTTGCATATTGGTGCCAGGGGAAGATTGCCTCATTAAAGTAATAATGGCAGGGGGAGAATTTCCCCTTAGCCTGTTGGGTCTAGATGTTTTGAAGGGCCGTACTGGCTCGATAACCAGGGACAACAATGGGCTTTTGGCACCCCTGCAGTGCAGGTGAGGCTGTTGCAACCAGCACCAACTCTTCCCCCTTCCAAACTGACCAACATAAAACCACCTGTTGCCTTTGGGGGCCAGAAGGGGAGTTACCCCTTTAATAGAGGATTTGAAGGGGCAGGGAATAGTAGTCCTGAGCCACTCGCTGTTGAACCCTCCTGTTTGGCCCATGAGAAAGCCTGATGGGGAGTGGAGACTGACTGTAGACTGTTGAAGGCTGACTGCAAATACGGGCCCGCTGGCAGCCACAGGACCAAACACTGCCGAGCTCATCGCATCGGCCCAAGAGCGGCTGCACCCCACGATGGCAACAACAGATGGAAAAGATGTTGTTTTGGTCCAACTGCAGCCAGAGGGGAGGGAGCGCTTTGCTTGTACCTGGGAGGGGCAGCAATGCACCTTTACCAGCTCCCGAAGGGACACAAACACTCCCCTACCCAGGCACATCACACTTCAGTGAAAGAACTTGAGTTAGTCCCCAGAGAAGAAGGGGCAAGTGTCTATCAGTACATTGACGACATTCTCCTGGGGGGGAGCAGGTGGAGAAGCTGCAAACTACCCAGAATAACAGAACTTCTCACTTGGAAGGGCCAGGTGTGCAGATTCCACCAGGAAAGATGCAGCTGCCCTCGCAGGAAGTAAAATTTTTTGGGAATCTGGTGGAGGGGAGGAATGGCATGTATTCCATCTAACACCATCTCTTCTCTGTTTACTAAACAGCTACAAAATGTTTGATTTACAGCTGCTTCTGCTAAACGGGAGGGAAATCCATCGAAATATCGAGCAGCAGCATCGCAAGTAACCACTGAGCAGCAAAGAGCAACTGAAGGGGAGGGCAGTGCACAAGGAGGGGAACGGGCAGCTGGATGGAGTGTTTGCCAGCAGGAAGCTCCATCTGTCTCTCCTGTCTGAATCTGTACTGGCTCCTGTGCTGTCTAAGGGATGTACAGAATGGCTCCCGTTCCAGGAACAGAACGGGTGGGAAATCAATTGGACACCCATTTGGCAAAAAGAAAAGCGGAAGGCCATCCTGACCATTGCTAGACAGGCAACGTGTGCGGTAGCAGAGGTTACCTCACACCAGAAAGGTAACTCCCCAGTAAGTCACTGGAATAGCAGAGTTGATGAACTGGCCAGACTCACAGCCCTACAAAACATCCGAATAGCAGCAGTCCAGGAGTGGCTGTCGGAATGGTTGCACGTTAAAGGAAAACACACTGGAGTCAAAGATCTCTGCTGTGAGGCTCATGCCCAGGGGTGGCCCGTTACCAGAGAGCAAGGTAAAACCTGTGTCTCAGCCTGTGAGCAGTGTCACATCCGACCAGACAAACACCCCTTTGAAAAAAGCCCTTTACATTTGAGAGAAGGGGAAAGGTCCAGAGAGGATGGTCCCCACACCCTGCTGGAGCAGGCGTCTGCTCCCAGGGCAAACCAGCGGCTTCTCTCCTCCCAGCTGCTGCTGAGCTTCACCTCCTCTGAGGAAGCCCGCGTGCGCCAGAGCAGCGTGGGGAGGATTAGGAATCTGGTCCATTTTCTGACCTCACCAGAAGTAAGGACCAGGCACCCTCCAGCCAGGCCATCTCCCCTCCCTGCAGCTCTCCCTGCTGCCCAGCTGCTGCTCTGGGAGCCCTCAGCCCTTCTGCTGTTCTGCCTCCCTGGCCCAGGCTGCTCCCAAGGAGCACAGCCGACCCTCTGGCAGAGACATCCAGATCCCGGTCCTCGGGCAGCTGCTGGGACAGCTCCTCCTCCTCACGTCACTCAAGGAAGGAGAGACCAGGGATGTGGCTTTGGATGCTCTTTGTTGCCTCCATGTGCTACTCCAACAAAAATGTAAGCATGGTGGGCTGCAGCCCTCTGCACACCAGCATCACCCAGTACGTCTGCTTGCCCTCCTGGGCGTTGTGACAGACCGCTCCGGGGGTGGGTGGAGGCACCACCATGTCCCCAGCACTGCCTCTCCTCTGCTCCTGACCCACACGCTCTCTCCCAGGCTGCTGCTCGTCCCATGTAGCTGAGTTGCTCCTCCAAACAGGAGGCAGCCCCACTCCTCCTGCTGCCCACCTCCCCTGAAGAGCTGGTGCCCCTGCCCTGCAGCTCTCCAGCCCCCCGAGCCCTCAATCCCCACGGCACCATTATTCCAACCATGGTTTAACTGTGGGATGTCCCCAGAGCTCCAGCTCCGTGGCGTTCCCCAGGCCAGGAGCGTTGGGATGCAGACACTGCAGGCAGGTGCCCCTGCTCTTGACCCTGCTGCCCACCAACCAGCCCCTCCCCTGGCTGTGGCTCATAACCTGACTTCCCGCAAACCCCCTTCCATGGGTGCCCCCCCCCCCCACCCTCTGAACCCCCCCGAGCCCCTCTCTCTGATCTGACCCCCCCTCCTTCTATTAAACCCCACCCCCCGTTTTTTCCAGTCAAGGCGGATAAAAAAGCAGCCCAGGAGAAAATGCTGCAACAGGAGCATGAGAGACAGGTGGGGGGGCAGGACTAGTTAGTGGGGGGGGACTAGTTAGTGGGGAGGGAGGTGGTTAGTGGGAAGGGGGGTGGTTAGTGGGGGAAGGGGGTGAGTTGGGGTGGGAGGGGGGTGGTTAGTCGGGAGGGGGCTGGTTAATGGGGAGGGGGGTGGTTAGTGGGATGGAGCCAGTTACCAGGTTGGGAGCAGGTTAATGAGGATTTGAGCTAGTTAATGGGAATGGGAGCTGGTTAATGAGGATTTGAACTAGTTGATGGGAACAGGAGCTGGTTAGTGGGGAGGGAGTTGGTTGATGGGCCGGGAGCTGGTTAATGGGAACACAGCTGGTTAACAGGATGGGAGTGGGTTAACAAGGATGGGAGCTAGTTAAGGGTAATGGGAGCTGGTTTAAGGGAGATGGGAGCTGGTTACTGGGACGAAACTGGTTACTGGGACGAAACCAGTGACTGGGATGGAACCAGTTGACAAGGATACGGGTGAACGGGGCTGTTCTTCTTCTCCCAGGAGCGGGAGGACGAGCTCCGAGCCATGGCCCGCAAGATCCGCATGAAGTAAAACCTCCCCGTCCAGTGGGAACTGGGAGGGGTCTGGGAGGGGGGAACCGGTGGGTTGGGGGGTTCCAGTTCCCCCTCCCCCCTCCCCTAACCCCCCCCTTCCCCCTCGGATTTCTCGCAGGGAGAGGGAGAGGCGGGAGAAGGAGCGGGAGGAGTGGGAGCGGCAGTACAGCCGCCAGAGCCGCTCCCCGTCCCCGCGCTACGGTGGGTCCAGGGGAGGTTTGGGGGGACACCCCCAAACTACCACATGGGGGGGGGACACATGGGAATCATGGGAATCATTTCCCACCCCCCCTCATCCCATCTTTGAGGGGCGGGATGGAAAAACTGCCCTCCTTCCAGTGGGGGGAAAAAAACCGTCCCCGAGCGTGCGCCTTCTTTTCTCCCCTCGCAGGTCGGGAATACAGCTCGTCCCGGAGGTACCTTCCCATCTCCCACCCCGCTTTGGGGACCCCCAAACCTCGGGGAACCCCCCTCGAAGGATCCCACCCCCCCAAACACTTTCTTCCCCCTCCACCTACAGACGTTCCAGGTCCCGGTCCCGCTCCCGGTCCCGCTCCCGGAGCCCTCACTACCGGCACTGAGGGACCTGCCCCTTCTGGGAACACCCCCAATAAAGATGGAAAAAAACCTGGATTTCCCAATTTTGGGGGGGGTTGGATGGGTTGGGGGGGGGTTGTTTCCTTTTTTTCCCTCCACCCCAGAGAAACGTTGGTCATTGGGGGGCAGAAACAAAGGGGGTTTTGGGGTTTTTGTCTTTAACGAGGGGTCAACTGAGGAGGAAGATGATGGTGGGAACATCACCACGACCACCTGCACCCCTGGGGGGTCCCTTCTTTCCCTCCTTCCCCTCCATCCTCTTCTCCCACCACGTCCTCTCCCCCACCCCAAAGATCCCTCCATTTTGGGTTGAAAAAAGGGGATTTTGGGGTTCCCTGGAGCTGGGAGGGGGGTCAATCGAGGAGGAAGGAGAAGCTCAGCAGGTCCTGCCCCTCAGCAACATCATCTCCTGCACTCCAGGGGGGTCCTTCCCTCCCCTTCCCTTCTTCTCCCACCATGTCCTCTTCCCCCACCCCGATGATCCCTCCATTTTTGGGTGGAAAAATGGGGGGTTTGGGTTTTTTTTCTTTAATGAGGGGTCAATTGAGGAGGAAGCTGGTGGTGAGAACATCACCACGACTGTGGGAGGCGACGGGAGAAATGCAACCGACCATGATGAGTGATCAGCAAGTCTCATTTATTGACTCCAATCAGGCAGTATTTATACTCTCAATAATGAAGCTCATAGCATAGTGCAAAGCTAAGCTCACCATTGGCTAACTATTAATGTTAACCACGCCTTTGATTACATTATTGTAGTTAGTGTTCCCAGGCTAGCTTTCTCACTCTCATGTCCAAGTTTCCCTCTACCATATCTTGTTATTGTACAGCAGTTTTGTGCTCAAGGACATGCTGTCCTGGTTTCTTGCAAAACTCCCTTTTCTCAGCTCTTACAATTAACCAGCTGTATCATGTCTACGTGACCTTTCTCACGCAGCCAGTCTTCTGCAAGACTCTCCACATTTCCCCTGTTTTCTTTGTGGAGCATTCGATTAGCCTGAAAGGCTTGACTTAACATGCGATTAATCATTTTCTGTAAGCAGCTTAGTATACATGGTAATATTAACAAGGCTAACAAAATCATTCCAACAGTAATTAAGGCATATTGTATGATTCCTCTTAGTCAAGGGCCTAAACCTAGACCTTTGAGCCAGCCGTCAAGGCCTAGACCTGTGTCTTGTTGTAAACAGTTGGTAAGCTGTTGGAGTTTTGACAACTGGGCATGGATTGACATCGAGTGATCAGAGAGGTTCATACAGCACATTCCTTCAAAGTCTTCACAGCCGTGTCCTTGCGCTAACAATAAAAAATCTATAGCTGCCCGATTTTGCAGCGTAGTGTGGCACACCGAGTCTACATCTAACAATAATTGTGAAAGAGCGACAGAAGTCATCTAAAGGCACATCTACTAAACATGTAGAGAAAGGGTTACCTGGCGAGGACAAAGATAGGCATATTGCCTCTTGACCTGTTTTGTTGGCTAGAGTGACCCATATGTTTTCTTTTGGTTGAGCTGGGACCCATACGGCAACTCCTGAAACAACAAGAACACCTATAATTGTTAAAACAAAAGTCCTCATTGTCTTCTGGCGTCCCTACGCCAGGCGTTGTTCTGTAACAGGTTCCTGTGGTGGTGGGCTGAGCGCATCGACAGCATCCAACACTGGCTTAGTCCATCTTGCTGGGACCCAAAGTGGACCTGTTGGGGTGGAAACACAAAGATACCCTCGACCCCAATATAAGACCCTTGCTGGCTCCTGCCATTGACCTGTTTTGGGGTCTCTGTATCTAACCCTCACATTTTGCTCCTTTTGTCCTGTCAGAGGGACATGATGCTTGATGGCAGCAGGTTCTTTATTTTCTCCAAAAACACAGAGAAAGTTTAGCACAAAGAGACATTTTAGCAACCTTCCCTGAAGATCTTTCGTGTCAGAGAACTTCTTTAGATATCTCTTCAAAGTGCCATTGGCTCTTTCTACAATTGCTTGCCCTGTTGGAGAGTTGGGGATACCTGTGATATGTCTGATCCCCCATGACTGCAGAAATTCTCTAACCCTTTTGCTAGAGTAGGCTGGGCCATTATCTGTTTTTATCAGCTGTGGTGTTCCCATTACCGCAAAACAGCTACTGAGGTGCCTTTCCACATGTATGGCCTTCTCCCCAGCCTGAGCGGTGGCCCATATAAAGTGACTATAGGTATCTATAGTTACATGCACATATTTTAACCTCCCAAACTCGCCTACATGCGTGACATCCATCTGCCAGTTCTCGTTGGCTTTCAAGCCTCGAGGGTTAACTCCCAAACCTAAACCACAACCTCCATTATGGTGACTACAAACTGGACATGACCTGACTATGGCCTTGGCTTCCTCATACGAGATTTTAAATTCCTTCTGTAACCCCTTGGCATTCTGATGAAACATAGAATGTGCTTCTCTGGCCAATGTTTGTTGTGGTAAAGGTGTTCCTTGTAACACTGACACTAGTTTGTCTGCTCGTGAGTTGCCTTCTCCTAATCCTACATCCCATTTATGACTCCTTATGTGAATAACAGAAAAAGGGTGCTGCCTTAACCTGATGGCTTTCTGTAGTTGTATAAAAAGTGCATGCAACCTTTTGTTTTGGACTTCCCTAATATAAGCTTCCTCTATTCGTTCACACACCCCCGCTACATATAGGGAGTCCGTGACAATATTAAGGGGCCCTTTTAGGTTCAACATCGCCCACACCACCGCTAGCAGTTCCATTGTTTGTAAAGAATCCGTGTCGGTGGCTGGGAGTAGCTGCTGTCGCCAAGCTTCTCCTTCTTGCCAGGTCACCGCCGCTGATCTGGATTTTCGCCCGGCATCGGTGTAGGCCGTCACTGCATTCTCTAGCGGTGTTAAAGATCTCTTTGGACGTTGCATCCAGCCCCACTGTCCAACCCAACTCAGCGGTATACTGGGAATCTTGTCCGTGGCGATCACACAGCTGGCCCCCAATACTGCGTCCTGTAGCTCCATGCTATTGCGTAGATACCACGTCAAGGTGTCTTTCTGCATAGGTATCCATATCTGCTCTGGCTCCACTCCTGTGACTTGCAGCGCTCGTTCGCGCCCCTTTTTCACTAAGTCTGCCAACATTTCAATTTTCTGATAAAGGGTTCTATGTTGTTGCAATGGGGGAGAAATCCATTCTAATACCCATACCTCCCCCGTTTTCTTTTGTTGCTGAGCTAAGGCACCCAATAGATATTTAGGGCCACACCAGATGATGAGCTGTATCGGGAGGGTAAAGTCCCGTCTGCGTACACTGCCGCAGAGCACACAGTCAATTATTTGTTGTAGAGCAGCTTGTTGCTCTGCCGTGACCGTGACTGGTTGCATGGGGTCAGTACCCTTGAGTAGAGGCCTCAGCTGGTCCAGCAATTCATTAGGTATGCCGACAACAGGGCGCAGCCATTGTAGGTCTCCTAACAGCTGCTGAGCATCATGTAGCGTAGCTATTCGCGTTGTTAATTGCAGTTTTTGTGGGGACACTGTTGAATCTGTGAGCGTCCACCCTAAATACTTCCAGGGCGCCGACATTTGGATTTTTTCTGGGGCTACTACCAGTCCTTGTTTGTTTAATGTTTCCTGTATTATTCTAACGTGATGGTCAGAAAATGATTGCTGCTGCGCAAACAAAATGTCATCCATATAATGATAGATGATCATTTCGGGCCACTTTTGACGTAGCGATTGGAGGGCATTATCCACATACAACTGACAAAGTGTAGGGCTGTTTCGCATACCTTGTGGTAATACAGTCCATTCAAAGCGCTGATCAGGCCCTTCTCTGTTTAAAGCGGGCAGTGTAAATGCAAACCTTTTGATATCTCGAGGGTGTAGGTCAATTGTAAAGAAACAGTCTCTTAGATCTACTATTAACAGGGGCCAATTAGATGGTAACATGGCAGGGTTAGGTAGTCCTGGTTGTAGGGCTCCCATGGGCTCCATCTGATTATTTACTGCTCTTAGGTCATGTAACAGCCGATACTTTCCAGATTTCTTCTTAATAACAAAAATAGGGGTATTCCACGGGCTAGTCGATAGCCTCAAGTGTCCCTGATCAAACTGTTCTTGTACCAGCTCATGTGCTTGTTCTAAACTTTCCCTTTTCAATGGCCATTGCTTAACCCAGACTGGCGTATCGGTAGTCCAAACCAGTGGGATCGGGAAAGTCCATGCAATGACCATTAACCCAAAGGGTGCTCAGTGGTTAATACCATTCCCAGTTGAGACAGAATATCCCTTCCAATAAGGCACTGTACCGTTGGAGGCAAAGGCACGATGGAAAACACATTGTGCAGCGTCTTCTTGTCAATGGTTACCAGCAATGTGGGGGATCGCCTGGCCAGGGTCAACCCACCCACTCCGGTGACCGTTGACATTGATGCTTGTAGTGGCCAATGTTGGGGCCAACATTCTGGGGCAATGATGCTGGAATCTGCACCAGTGTCCAATAGTCCTTGGAGGGTTTTCTTTTCTCCTTGAAACTCCAGTTGTATGATGTGCTTCGGCCTGTCGGTTAGATCTAGGGTTAACAACGTCAACCCTCCAGTAGAGCCGAACCCTCGCGCTCCCCTCTCTGACGCTTGTGGTGGCGCTAGAGGTTTTGTTATTTGTGGAAGTGGAATTAGCTGAGCCACCCTTTGGCCCTGTTGTATCCGTAACGGTGGAAAAGGGGTGTATACCATCATTTGTATTTCTCCAGTATAATCAGCATCAATTACTCCTGGCAATACAAACAGTCCCATCATTGATGCCGAAGAACGCCCTAAAAGCAAAGCACCCATAGCTTGTCCTTGGATTATGATAGGTCCTTGTATCCCTGTTGGCACTTTCTCGGGTCTAGTGGTCATCAGTGAGACGGTTACTGCAGCTGCCAGGTCCAGGCCGAGGCTCCCGGCGGTGGCGGGCCGTAGGAGGGTACCGGTGCTTGTTGCTGGGCAGCAGCTATTTGTGTCTGAGCGCGGCTGCTGTTGGCTGTGTTCGCGCTGCCCTTGTAGTTTCCCGGACGGCGTCGGCAAGCGCCCGTGTTGTGGGAATCGACGCGGCACTTCTGACACCACAGGCTGGTGGCTTGACAATCCCGGCGTATGTGACCCATTCCTCCACAGCGATAACACCGTAGTCGGCCGCTAGATGGAGCCTTTACACCAGTGATCGCAGAGGCTTGTAAGGGTGCAAGAGCAGCTAACACCTGAGTCTGCGCTGCCTCAGCTTGTTTGTGTAATCCTGCCCCTAGTTCTTTGATTGCCTCTACTAGCATGGCTTGGGGACCTGTGGGTACACTGGAAAGGCGCTCAAGGGCTTGTTCAATGGTCCACTCCCACCCTAAGGTGCTCAATATACTTTTTGTTGCTGCATTACTGTTTTGGATAGCACACTGCTTTAACATTGCACCTTTCATATAGTCAGGGACCCCAGCTCGTTCAATGGCACTAGCAACTTTATCTATAAAATTGCCAAAAGCCTCATCTTTTCCCTGTTTGATTCCCATGTAGGATGGAATTCCCCCTGGCTCCTTCACTAGATCCATGGCCTCCCGGGCTAGCCTCATAGCTTCCCTACACTTATCAGGGCCAAGTAATGCTTGTGCCTCAGTCCGCAGAAATGCACCTAAGCCCATCAGCTCGGCTAAGGTGACGCCTTGTAAGGGGTCTCCCGGTGGCCGTTGCACTTGGGTGCATTGCTGGCATAATGCCTGCCAATGGGCACTGAAAAGGAGTTGTTGATGTTGTGAAAAAATCAGCTTAGCCAATGCTCTGCAGTCACCCGGCAACAACAGCTGAGTTCCCCAAATATAATCTAGCATTTGCTTTACTGGTTCACTTTTAACACCAAACTGACTAACAGTGGCTCGTAATTGAGATAAAAGTTTCCAATCCAGAGGCGTAATAGCGGCTTGTAATCCTCCCCCAGCCAGCGGCGTATACACCACTGGGCAGGCTACGTCTTGCGCAGCCCCTAATGCCCCACTATCCCCCGATTCCATGCAATCTTTTGCCAGTGCAGCCCAGGCCTCCCTGCGCTCCTTCGCAATGGCCTCCGCTAGGTCGCTCTCCGCCCCAGGGATCGGCTCAGTGCCACCGCGGAGCTGGGGGCCCCCGGGCCGTGGCTCTGGGGGAGCAGTTGGCCTCACCGAGTCGGCAGGCGGGGAAGACGCAGGGGCTGGCGGTGGCAGCGTAACCGTGGCTGTCGCGGGGGGTAACGGACACTCAGACCAGCCGCTATAGTCTCTATTTTTACTTTGTGCCACATTAGCCTGTTGCGCTGCCTTCTTTTCAGCCTGATGTTGCAAAAGCTCATTGTGAACAACTTTCCATAACTTGCCTAATTTTTTAGCAGTCTTATCATCCTCTAAAGTGGCCTCCCATAGCTTATCCCCAAATTTACGCCATTCCTGTAACTCGTGTACTGTGT
The DNA here is from genome assembly GCF_020740795.1 of Apus apus. Classification (NCBI taxonomy): domain Eukaryota; kingdom Metazoa; phylum Chordata; class Aves; order Apodiformes; family Apodidae; genus Apus; species Apus apus. Next base: position 123,814 of record NW_026248849.1, on the reverse strand, counting down.
GGGGGTTCAAAAAGAGCCCCTTATCATACCCATAAGCTAACAACCCAGGGAGTTCCTTCTTAACATTTATACCCTTAATCCCACGCTTTTCTAAAAAGCAAGAAAATAAATCATATGCTGCTTGCCTTTCCATGATTAAATCGTCAGCGCTGTTGCAGCCTTACAAGGTCTCGGCAGCACGTATCGGCCGGGCTCGCCTTTGCGGTCACCCAGGGCGCGGCACCCCCTCCTTCTCGGTGCTTATTTCGCCGTCCCCGCTGCTTCAGGACCCGAACCACCTCGTCGCTCCGCCGTGGTCGTTCTCCGTCGGGGTCACCATTTGTGGGAGGCGACGGGAGAAATGCAACCGACCATGATGAGTGATCAGCAAGTCTCATTTATTGACTCCAATCAGGCAGTATTTATACTCTCACTAATGAAGCTCATAGCATAGTGCAAAGCTAAGCTCACCATTGGCTAACTATTAATGTTAACCACGCCTTTGATTACATTATTGTAGTTAGTGTTCCCAGGCTAGCTTTCTCACTCTCATGTCCAAGTTTCCCTCTACCATATCTTGTTATTGTACAGCAGTTTTGTGCTCAAGGACATGCTGTCCTGGTTTCTTGCAAAACTCCCTTTTCTCAGCTCTTACAATTAACCAGCTGTATCATGTCTACGTGACCTTTCTCACGCAGCCAGTCTTCTGCAAGACTCTCCACACACGACCACCTGCACCCCAGGGGGGTCCTTCCCTCCCCTCTCTCCCCATCTCTTCTTCTCCCACCAAGTCCTCTTCCCTTATCTCTTCTCCCGCCGTGTCTTCTCTCCCCACCCCGACCATCCCTCCATTTTTGGGTGGAAAAAAGGGGCTTTTGGGGTCTTTTCTGGAGTCAGTCGAGGAGGAAGGAGAAGCTGAGCAGGTCCTGCCCCCTCAGCAAGGCCGTCTCCTGCACCCCCAGGAGGGGTTTCCAACCCTTCCTTTCCTTCCCTCTCCGTCTCTTCTCCCACCGCGTCTTCTCTCCCCACCCTGACGTTCCCTCCATTTTTGGGCAGAAAAAAATGGGATTTTGGGGTTCCCTGGAGCTGGGAGGGGGGTCAATGGAGGAAAGAGATGGTGAGAACATCACCACGACCACCTGCACCCCAGGGGGGGTCCCTACTTTCCCTCCCTTCCCTCCATCATCTCCCGCCGCGTCTTCTCTCTCCACCCCGACGTTCCCTCAATTTTTGGGTAGAAAAAAGGGGATTTTGGGGTTCCCTGGAGCTGGGAGGAGGGTCAGTTGAGGAGGAAGGTGATGGTGGGAACATCACCACGACCACCTGCACCCCAGGGGGGTCCTTTCCTCCCTCCCTCCCCTCCCTCCCCATCTCTTCTTCTCCCGCCACGTCTTCTCTCCCCGCCCTGACGTTCCCTCCATTTTTGGGTGGAAAAAAGGGGGTTTTGGTTTTTTTTCTGGAGTCAGTCGAGGAGGAAGCTGAGCAGGTCCTGCTCCCTCAGCAAGGCCGTCTCCTGCACCCCCAGGGGGGTTTCCAGCCCTTCCACTTGCAGAGCCGCCAGTTCCACGTCGGCGGTGCCGAAAACGGCCTCGACCCGGATTCCCTCCCGGAGGCAGAACCAGGCGGGCCGGGCCCGAGCGACCCCCAGAGCCCGCAGGAAACGCTCCCGGAGCCGGGCCCGGGTCTCCTGGTCCCGGCGGGAACTTCCCCGGTGGGCCTGGAAACGGGGGGAGTCGGGGTCGAAGCCACGAGCGGAACCGTCGGGACCCCAGGGCAGGCGGAGGATCCCGACCGGGAGGGGGGTGGGGGTCGGCATGAGCTGCTGGGGGGGGGAAATTGGGGGGGGGAAGGGGGGGTGGGGTGGAAAAAGGGGGGGGGGGGAAAGGGGGCGGAAAGGGGAGGGGGGGTGGAAAAAGTGGGGGTGGGGGGAAAGGGGAGGGAAAGGGAGAGGGGGGCGGGAAAGAGGGGGGGTGGAAAAAGGGGGGAGAAATTGGGGGGTGGGGGGAAAAAGGGGGGGGGAAGGGGGGTGGAAAAAGGGGGGGAAGGGGGGGTAAAAGAGGGGGGTGGGGGGAAAAAGGGGAGTGGGGTGGAAAGGGGGGGGGAAGGGGGGGTGGGGGGGAAAAGGGGGTGGGGAAAAGGGGGGGGTTGGGTGTAAAAAGGGGGGGCTGGGGTCACACACGGATCCCCCCCTCCCCATGCTTCCACCCTCCCCCCCCGAAGACACCCCCACCCCTCTTTGCTCCCCCCCCCCTCCACCCAACATGCCCCCCCCGCCCAGGGGGGGTCCCCAAGCAACCCCCCCCCCAATAAAAAAGGGGTCCCTCCAAGGAGACCCTGTGGGGAGCAAGGGGGGTCTGGGGCGTGTGTGTGTGTGTGTCCTTATAGAGGGTCTGAGTGGGGGGGGGCTCCAAAGAGCTTCCCCCCCCCCCTCCCAAGACCCCCCCCACGGATCACCTGCCCCCCCCCCCCCCCCCCCCCCCAAACTCCCCACGGAGCCCCCGGGTCCCCAGTGAGGCCCCCAAGACCCTTCTGGACCCCCACAGATCCCCCCCCCCAGCTCCCCTGGACCCCCACAGAGCCCCCCCCACGGGTCACTTGGGTCCCCATAGAACTCCCCTGGCCCCCCCCCAGAGCCCCCCAAGACACCCTGGACCCCCCTAGAGCCCCTCCCAAGAACCCCCACGGATCACCTGGACCCCCAAGACCCCCCTGGACCCCCACAGACCCACCTCAGAGCCCCCAAGCTCCCCACAGACCCCCCTCCCCAGCTCCCCTGGCCCCCCCCAGAGACCCCCAAGACACCCTGGACCCCCCTAGAGCCCCTCCCAAGACCCCCCACGGATCACCTGGACCCCCAAGACCCCCCTGGACCCCCACAGACCCCCCTCAGAGCCCCCCCCAGCTCCCCACAGACCCCCCCCAGTTCCCTTGGCCCCCCCACAGAGCCCCCAAGACCCCCGGGGTCACTTGGGTCCCCACAAAACTCCCCTGGCCCCCCCATTGAGACCCCCAAGACCCCCGGCGTCACTTGGGTCCCCACAAAACTCCCCTGGCCCCCCCATTGAGACCCCCAAGACCCCCTGGACCCCCACAGACCCCCCCTCAGACCCACCCCCAGCTCGCCTGCCTCCCCCCAGAGCCCACCGAGACCCTCGGGGTCACTTGGGTCCCCACAAAACTCCCCTGGCCCCCCACTGAGACCCCCAAGACCCTCCTGGACCCTTGTTTCGCCCTTATCGGGTCTTCAGGGTTTCTTATTGAAACCTCAAGGGGTTCTATATCTAACTTTCCCACAGAATCAGGAGTAAACCACACTTCAGGGTTTATTTTTGCTTCATCCTCAACAGTAAGAACACACAGTCTTACTTGTAACTGCCGCTCCTTGACTTCCAAATTAATTCCTAGATTTACCATCAAACCTCTTCCTAATAAATTATATTCTGCCTCAGGGACTAACAGGAAGGTGCCTACTGCAGATTTTGTAGTTGTCTCTATCTCTTCCCCTTTTATAATTGGTACTTTAAAGAGTTCTCCTTTAGCTCCAATGACTTGTATAACTTCTGGGGATGAAGAACATCCCCAAAGTATTTGTTGTACCGTTGATCTTTCTGATCCAGAGTCCACTAAGAACTCAAATTCCTGTTGCTGGGGACCCAATTTTAATTTTATCAAGGGCTCTGAGTTTTGCGAGGTCCCCAGCAGAAAGAGCCCCTGACCCCGCTAATCTCTAAAAACTTGTTCATCCTGTAAACGCTTTCTACAATTCCTTTTCAGGTGTCCCTTCTTTTGGCAATAATAACATTCTACATCCTTTAATTCCATTGGTCCTGGCTGAGTTTTTTGATATGGCTTCCCAGTTCCCCGTGGATTTTTCTGTCTCTCATGTTCTCTCTTTTCCTTATGTCCTTCTCTTACTGCCGCTAACAATATTCTCGCCTGTTTCTTTTGACTTCTTCTCGCCTCACGTAAACCTTCTGAGCTTCTCGTAATAACTCATCCAAGCCCTCCTCTTGCCAATCCTCAATCTTTTCTAGTTTCCTTTGTGTATCAGTCCATGATTTTGCTACGAATTGTGTCTTGAGCAAAGCCTGTCCCAGAGACGTATCAGGATCTAGTCCTGAATAAAGCTGTAAGCTCTTCCTTAGCCTCTCTAGCCACTGTGTGGGAGTTTCATCCTTCTTCTGATGCTCACTGAAGGCTTTCTTGATATTCTGACCTCTAGGGACTGATTCCCGGATTCCTTGGACAATTATATCTCTCAGATCTGCCATATTAGTTCGATGTGCTGGATCTTGATTGTCCCAATTGGGCCGTTGCAAAGGCCATTTAATATCTGCACCAGGTCCCTGTTGATGTCTTTGATCCCAGTTTCTCATTCGCGCCGTCCTAATCATTTCTCTCTCCTCAGCTGTAAACAAGATCCTTAAGATTGCTTGTATTTCGTCCCATGTATACATATTAGGGCCAGGGAGTTGGTCGAATCTCTCGGATACTGCCAGAGGGTCTTCTAGTAGGTTTCCCATCTCCTTTTTAAATTCTCTTACATCCCCTGAGCTCAGAGGTACCGACACAAATCCCACCCCTGGCTGTGGACCTCCCATTGCAATTTCTCTCATAGGGAAGAGTCGTTTTTCTGACCTTTCCTGTTCCCTAGTTTGGCTCCTAGTAACTCTCCTATTTTCTCCACTGGAATGGCGGATGGGAGGTGGCAGGGATGAGGAGTCATGCTCCGGAGGAGGAGAGGGGGTGGGTTCTGGGGCTGTTGGAACAGGAGAAATGGGGACCGGCACAGGAGGGGGAGGAAGGTAAGGAGGGGGTGACAGTATTGGTGGTTCCTCCAATCCCTTACTCTTTTTCTTTGCACCCTTCTTTTCCTGTAGGGTATACAAAAAGGTTCTAGTATCTGATCGGATCCATAAGCTCGCATACTCGCTTTCTTCCAGGCTATAGGGTTCTTTACTGTTAACATAAATATTCAAAGCCTGGCATATCCAATCCTCAAAAGACCCGAATACTGGCCAATACAGCTGATCTCTTCCAATCTCCTTCCCTCCCCACACTTCTATGCAATAATGTACCATTTTCTCCCTACTTTTTCCTCTTCTAGAGGGCCAATCTCCCCAGTGTTTCATCATTAGTCCCAAAGGGCTATCTGGAGGTATGTCAGGCAACCCTCCCCTGGAGCCCTGCATGGAGCCAGAAATTTTACTCGTCTTCTGCCCCATCTTCCAAAAGTGCCTTCTTTCTTACAGCAGTCGTTTCCCCTCGCTCGTGGCTCACGCCCTCGCGGGCAATGAGAACCGCACTACTAGAAGGTCCGCACTCGCTTCGCCCTGATAGGGCGTCTCACTCACTCGCACTTCGGGAACCCGTATTCCCCGACCGAACGGAACCACTTACAAATACTTACTCTTTCCTGAGTCTTCGTCCGGATCTTGGTGCACAAAAATTATGGGGAACTGCAGTATCTTTTAATCCTTTGCTCATTTATCTCACACACAGTTCGGGAATACAGGATTTGGCCTGACCACCCCGGACTCTGAGACCATCAAGGGATGGGGCACCTTCCCAGAGGTAGGGTCCTCAGGCCAAAGTGCCTGTATCCGAGTCATGGCACCAAATTGCTATCGACAATAACCGACACAAGAATTTTCAGAAATCAATTACTTTTATTGAGATAAATGAGCAAAGAGCGCTGGGCAGCCGGGGAGTCTACGCTCTACCAACGGCGCGCAAGCGACTCCGCATATGGTCCTCCTTTTATACAGTTCTTTTCCTGCCTTTCCCGAAGGTTCACTCCCTTTCTGGGAAAGTCCCATCTTCCGCCATCGTTGTTACCGCTCTTCGGAGCTTGCGCGGTCAAACAAGATGTTATGTAACTCTACTGGTTATCTTCCTTATAAGGACATCCATACACCCAATCCATGACAGGATATAGCTATCAACATTTAACAAACATTGCGGTTTAACATTTAGCAACAACATTTAACAAATATTGAGGTTTAATATTTAGCAAATATTAACAACACATTTATCAGCAAATTAAATTCCTCATTCTTCTATTACACTCGGAGGGACCCTCCTGATCTTCACCGCTCCTGTAGAATTCCCAGGATCGGCACGGCCGGAGCTGCCAGGGAACAGACTGAGGGGTCAGGGTCCATCCCCAAGGGCTGGAGGGACGGAAGCAGAGCAGTGGTGAGACCCCACTGGCTGCAGAGACCCTCCCATGCCGGCCCCAGCCGCCTCTGTCCCTGGCCAGGAGGAGCAGGTGGGACCGGCGGAGCAGCTGGAAGCTGCTGCTCAGGAATGGCCCAAGTGCCTCTCACAAGATCCCCCGCCCCTGAAGCCTTTCTCCAGCCATGGAGCAGGGCCAGGCAGGGCAGCCCCCTGCCCAGGCCCTGCCCCCAGCCCCAGCCCCAGCACAGCTCTGCCCCTGCTCACCATGGCCGAACTGGAGCAGAGCCATTTTCTGGAGCAGAGCTGCACCACAGCCTGGCCTAGGGGCACCAGCAGCTCCACGGTCGCACGGGGCGTTCTGATCTTGCCTTCACCTTTAGACAGCTCAGGATGTAACTGGTCTGAGCTGCCAGGCAGCGGACAGAGGCGTCGCTGTCCTCCATCAAGGGCTCAAGGGCTGAGACCGAAAGAGAGAACCAAGATGACCCTCGGCGTCTGCACAGACCCCCGGGGCATCCCCTCCAGACCACGGCAGCCCCTTGCCCTGGCTGGGAGAGAGCTGCTGCTGCTCAGCAATGCCCCAGGCGCCCCTGACATGTTCCCCCTGCCCTGAGGTGTTTCCCTGGAGCAGGGCCAGGCACGGCAGCCCCCTGCCCAGGCCCTGCCCCAGCCCCAGCCCCAGCACAGCTCTGCCCCTGCTCACCGCCGATGACCTCTGACAGCTTCTCCTTGCTCTGGCCCCGTGCGACCAGCCCTGGGAACACAGCGTGCTCAGAGCCCCTGCTCCCCAGCCCCTGCCCAGCACAGCCCCGGCCCCTCGGGGCTCTGGCAGCCAAGGGCTGCTCCCCCTGCCCGGGCCCTGCACGGGGCCTGGGGCCAGGCTGCCAGAAGAGGGTCCCCGGGGGCTGAGCTCACCCATGAACCTGATGGCCTCCACTCTCACAGGGGCCTGAGGGTCCTGCAGGTACAGCAGGCTCTGCTGCAGGTATTGAGCAGCCCGGCTCCTGTCCTGCTGCAGCTGCAGAGAGCACAAGGCTATGGGCATGTCCCAGTCCCTCCTCCCAGCACCCACCATTCCCTTCCCCCCCAGGCCATTCCCATCTCCCAGCCGGGAGCCCCGTGGGACTGACGTCGAGAGGGAGTCACGGGCAGAGGGGTCCCAGGGGTGCAGAGACCCCTCCCTCCTGCTGGGGGTGGGGAGGGGAGAGGGGTCTGGAGAAGAGTTTCTGAGGGCTCTGCTCTTGGGGACAGGGAACAGGGATGCAGCTCCAGGCGGTGGGCAGGGCAGGCCCAGCTGCAGAGCCCACAGCCCAGACACGGGGGCAGCCCTCGTCCAGCCTGAGCCTTGGGGCTTGTCCTCACCAAGCAGTGCCCAATCCTCCATGCCTCCTGTGTCTCCTCCAGGTCTCTGAGCTGTTGCCACTTGAGGAGCTCTGCTGCAGCCAGGAGGGCTTTGCTGGAGGCCTGCACAACAGCAGAAGCAGGAGATGGCAGCACAGCCTGGGGAAGGAGACCTGGCGTCCCCTTCCACCTGGCTTTGCTCCTGGGCTGATCCTGCCCTTCAAGGCTGGGACGTGCCCTGGACAAACATCTGGGGGCTTCTTCCTGCATCTCTGCTTAGCTTTGAAATCTGTACCTGGGCCACACCCTGACTTCTGTCGCTCAGGTGAAAGCAAAGCGGCAGCAGGCCCCTTCGCACTTTGCTCTTCATCTGCCTCTTGTTCTTCCCCTCCACCACCTTCACCAGGTAAGTGAAGAGCATGATGGAGAATTCCCTCAGGCCACTGAAACCCTGGCAGGGAGAAGCAGAGCAGGACTTCAGCAAGAGCAGCTCTGCCCATCATGAGACCCTGCACAGCTGGCAGAGATTCTGGGTCTCTGAGAGCAGCTGCCAAGGAGGAGCTGGGCTGGGCTGCAGAACCCAGGAGCCCTCGCGCCAGAGCCCGGGGGAGAAAGGAGAGCAGCAGCCCCTGCTCCCCGTGCTGCCCACAGGGCTGGGTGCAGGGCAGCTGTCCTTGCCCAGGGCCCTCTGTGGGGCTCGGGCTCCCACATCAGCCTCACGTTGTCAAAGATGGGCAGGATCTTGTCCACCAGCTCCACGGCGATGGGACTGGCCTCCTCCCTCCTCAGTTCAGGCACCACGTTGAGGAAGACCACCAGGACCTTAATCTTGATATTTTTATTGCGATCCTGCAGAAGCTCCATCAAGTCTGGCAGGAGCACCAGCATTTTTCTCGCCTGTGTGAAACAAAGGATGTCCATGTTGTGAAAAGGCCTGGAAAGCTCCCTGGGCCCCCACCAGGCCCCACATGGCAGGGAGAGCGCTGGACTGACTCCCAGCCGAGGCCACTGCCTCAGCCCCTGCCCCAGCCCCCGGCGGCCACCGTGGCTCCCCTGGGTGACCCTGCTCACCATGTCAGGTCTCTCTGAGAGCGTCACCAGGCCCCTGAGCCCCAGTGAGAGCATGGCCCGGCTGGGATGCCTCAGAAACCTCCAGCGATGATACATTCGAGCAACGTGCTGCTCTGGCGAGTTCATGCTGGACAGAAGCTGGAAGAAACCCAGCCGTGAGGGGCGGGCAGAGCTGGCTGAGCTCCCTGCTCCAGGAGGCTCCTGGTTCCCAACAGCAGCTGAGGACAAGGGCACCGGGGCTTCTCCTGGGAACTCACAGCCAGGCAAGAGGTGTCCTCTGTGAGAGAGCAGAAGAGCATCTTCTGCCTCCGGAGCCGGAGCTGGGTGAGCAGCTCAGCCAAAACCTCCTCCAGTCTCTCAGATAGGGAGAACATCACCTCCCACATGACCAGGGCAGTGCTGTGAGCCAGAGCGCTCTGTCAGCAGGGCTGCCTGGGCCACAGCAGCAGAGCTCCGTGGGTCTGGCAGCCAGGGGGTCTCTGGGCCCCTGTCCCCACCGGGAACAAGCCCTCAGGGCTGTCGGGGCCAGTACCTGTCTCCTGGTGGAGCCACATCCAGCAGCGCCCTGACTGCCTCCTGAGGGCACTTGGCAGCCATGGCCAGCAGCAGGGACTCCACCCTCTGCAGGGCTGGCACCTTGTTGATCCAGTCCAGGTGTTGGTGGACACAGCTGATGATTCTTGGCACCTGGAGGGGACACGACACGCGTGAGGACGGGGGGTGCTGCAGCTCAAGGGGGATCCCAGGAAGAATCTGGGGGGTCATGGAGGGTCCCAGGAAGGATCAATCGAGGCTGCCGCTGCAGTGCAGCCATTTCCTCAGCTGCCCTTCCCAGCCCTCGCTGCTGCCTCGGTGGCTTCAGGAGCCTCCAAGGCTCTGGGAGGGAGGCAGGGAGGGCTGGAGGGGGAACGAGGCCTGCCAGGGCTGCAGGGCAGCCCAGCCACAGGCCACTCACATCCACCAGCCAGAAGTCAGGCTCTGCCGTGACCACATCCATCATGCTGCTGGCCAGCTGCTCCTCGTAGATGCTGGAGTCTCTCAGGGCCCCAACAGTTACACAGAGGAAATCTGTCCTCTCCGAAGGCTGGAGCTGCTCTGCAAACATCTTTGGGAGGGAGGCAGGGAGGGAAGAGATGTCACACCAAGTGACACCAAGTGGTGCTGCTGTGCTGGGCCCTGCCAGCAGGCCTGGCCAGAGGGGCCTGGTGAGGAGAGAGGGCCCAGGGTGAGGGAGGAGGTTTGGGGTCACGGGCACAGGGTGCTGGCCCCACAGCCAACCAGGGCTGGCTGGTGGCCAGGAGGGCTGGAGCTGCTGCTGGGGCACCGGCCTGCAGCCCTCACATGGTCCCTGCTCAGGGGCAGCAGGAACCCTCTCCCCAGGCCGGCCAGGCCAGCCCAGTCCCACCGTTCCTGGTGCTGTTGTTCACACAATCCCCCGCTGAGACTGTGGGCAAAAGTCCCAGCAGGGGGAAGCTCAGGGAGCTGCTCACCTGGATGATGTCAGTGGCGCTGGTCACACAGTGCAGCGCCATGGCCTGAACTTGCCATTTGAGCTCCTCCTCCTCCTCCCCTGGCAGTGTCATCACTGAGGGGACAAAGACACAGGAGGGGTAAGAGCCAGCAGCTTTGCCAGCAAGCTGAGCAAGTCCTGAGCAGAGCTTGGAAGGAGGAATGGCCGAGGAGGGAGGTTATGAGCCACAGCCAGGGGAGGGGCTGGTTGGTGGGCAGCAGGGTCAAGAGCAGGGGCACCTGCCTGCAGTGTCTGCATCCCAACGCTCCTGGCCTGGGGAACGCCACGGAGCTGGAGCTCTGGGGACATCCCACAGTTAAACCATGGTTGGAATAATGGTGCCGTGGGGATTGAGGGCTCGGGGGGCTGGAGAGCTGCAGGGCAGGGGCACCAGCTCTTCAGGGGAGGTGGGCAGCAGGAGGAGTGGGGCTGCCTCCTGTTTGGAGGAGCAACTCAGCTACATGGGACGAGCAGCAGCCTGGGAGAGAGCGTGTGGGTCAGGAGCAGAGGAGAGGCAGTGCTGGGGACATGGTGGTGCCTCCACCCACCCCCGGAGCGGTCTGTCACAACGCCCAGGAGGGCAAGCAGACGTACTGGGTGATGCTGGTGTGCAGAGGGCTGCAGCCCACCATGCTTACATTTTTGTTGGAGTAGCACATGGAGGCAACAAAGAGCATCCAAAGCCACATCCCTGGTCTCTCCTTCCTTGAGTGACGTGAGGAGGAGGAGCTGTCCCAGCAGCTGCCCGAGGACCGGGATCTGGATGTCTCTGCCAGAGGGTCGGCTGTGCTCCTTGGGAGCAGCCTGGGCCAGGGAGGCAGAACAGCAGAAGGGCTGAGGGCTCCCAGAGCAGCAGCTGGGCAGCAGGGAGAGCTGCAGGGAGGGGAGATGGCCTGGCTGGAGGGTGCCTGGTCCTTACTTCTGGTGAGGTCAGAAAATGGACCAGATTCCTAATCCTCCCCACGCTGCTCTGGCGCACGCGGGCTTCCTCAGAGGAGGTGAAGCTCAGCAGCAGCTGGGAGGAGAGAAGCCGCTGGTTTGCCCTGGGAGCAGACGCCTGCTCCAGCAGGGTGTGGGGACCATCCACTCTGGAGCAGACAATCCCTGCCCCCCAGGGTGAGGAACAACCCCACTCTCTGCACATGCCAGACCTGGAAGATCATCTGCAGCAGCTCGCTGAATCTGGAGGTAGGGATGTTGAGCAGCAGCTCCTCCAGCATGCTGTCCATGGTTTCCAGGGTCTGCCAGGAGGAAAGAGTCAGTGTCTCCTGCTGTCTCCCGCAGCCCCAGGAGACTGAGCTGAACTCCCAGAGCCCTGGGAGATTGCCGGGGGCAGACAATCCGCTGGGAGCAGAGCAGCCTGCAGCCCCGGCCATGGCCAGGCCCATGGGAAGGGAGCACAGGAATGAGGGTGGGAAAGGAAAGCTGAGCCCCTGCCCTGCCTGGGACCTCTGGTCATATCGTGACACAGGGTGGCCAGGCAGCAGCCCGGAGGGACTGGGGGCTCCTGCAGCTCCCCCAGCACTTACCTTGGAGTAGAGGACAATGTCCAGCTTCCTCATTTTCAGTTCTGGAGGAAGCAGGAAGACCATGGAGAAGCAGGCTCGTAGGAGGCTCTGCTCTTTGCCCTCCAGCACCGTCTGCACTGAGCTGCAAGGAGAGAGAAGCCAGTGGGACACTGCTGCTGGGAGCGGTGCCTCCAGGCCCTGAGCAGCTGGGCAGGATTTTCTGGGGTGGGGGTCCCCGGGGGTTGGGCAGGTACCTCAGCTCGGCGATGGCCAGCATGGCGAGCTGCTGCACTTGTGTCTGCAGCTGGTGCCTGGGCTCCTCTTCCAGCAGCTCCTGCAGAGCACAGCCAGGATGGGAGCTGCCAGCTCCCTGCACCCAGTGCCACCAGGCCCTCACCCTGCCCAGGCCCTGTCCTCACAGGGTGCCAGGGGGCCCTGTCCCCTTCCCCGGCGCCCCACGTGTCTCCTCACCTTGATGTTCTCTGCCAGCTCATATCTGCGGCAGAAGACATCCAGGCCCTCTGTCAAGCCACTGAGCCTGGTGGCTCTACACAGGATGTGGATGCACTCCAGGAACTTAATCTTCTGGCCCTGCTCCTGGCAGCCGGGGGACAGAGAGACCATCGGGGAGGGTGAGAGGGGGCACACAGCTCCAGCAGCCCGGCAGCAGAGCCCCCGGCAGTTGGAATGGCCGCCGTTACCTTTCCTGGGCTGCTGGCAAAGTTCACGATCACATCGACGATTTCCTTTTGCTTTCCATATGCAGGGAACCAGCTGGGATCTGGCAGAGGAGGAGGGCAGGGGGGCTGTAGGGGGTGCGGTGGCCGCAGGGAGCAGAGGAAGGGGCTCTGCCCTCCGTCCAGCCCCGTGCCCGCTCCCCTGGCCCGTCCTGCCCGTGCCTGTCGGGGCTGCAGCGTGCCCGGCAGAGGGGCCGCGGGGCTGGGGCAGCGCAGCAGGGAAAGCCCCCCGAGCTCCAGGCTGAGCACCCGGCTGCCAGCGGGGCAGGAAGGGGCCCTTCCCACAGCCCCCTGGCTCCAGCTGGCCCAGCTGCCTCGGGCTGCCCCTCCTCACTCACCCACATGCAGCGGCAGGACCGTGGTCTCCTCGTGGGGCTCCAGGGGAGAGCTGCTCTCCTGGGGATCCTCCACCTCTGCCCAGGCCACCCTGGGGCGGCTGGGGGGTCTCCCTGCCATCCTGCAAAACAGGGGCAAGGGGAAAGCGGCTGGGCTGGGAAGGGGGAAGCTGGGGTGAAATGCCTCGGCACCGCGGGGCTCAGGGGGTGGCAGGGAGAGACGTGGGCTGCGCTCGGGGGCTCCTGGCCAGCTCCTGGCCTGTCTCCTCGCTGTGCTGCCAGACACTGGGGTGCCTGACCACAGGCAGGGCACTGGGGTGCACCAAGGGACATCATGAAGGGTTCCATGGCAACCTTGGAACTCAGGGCTGGCCATGCCACAGAAGGACAATCCGACCGGTGTGCAAGAGGAGAGGTGCAGGGGACAGCACACTGCAGGTGGCAGGGGTGCAGAAGGACCTTTAGTCCCTCCTGGCCACCCTGTCCTGCCACCTGCTCTGCCCTTCGCTGGGATCTCATGGAGCTGCTGCGAGGACATCCCCAGAGCTGTGTCTCACTGAAACAAAGAAAGTTCACCCAACAGTCTAAGCACTGTTCAGTCGGTATCTTTATTCATGACGCCGGACGCACAGGGGATAGCTCCTCCAAAAATGTGCCCACCTCACAGGGTAAGGTGAGAGATATATATACAGCTGATACTTAATTATGTGTATTATTTCTAAGAGGCAGTCTACATATTAGTTTCCTGAGAAATCATTTACATAAGTGTCCGCCCATTATCGCATGCGTGTTAAGTCCATTAGGGTCTCCTGGGGGTCGTTTACTTCATCCTGGAGTCTTCCTCACAGAAACCTTTGGCCGAGTTCTGTCTTATCTCTGCTGACTCCTCAGTAGAACTGGTTACAGCAGGCATCCCTACTCCCAGTTCAAAGGCTTCTTTCTTCTTCAAGGACCCGTGTATTTCTTCCCTAAAACTACAGATAAGCTCACACAAAAGGCTTTTGCAACTCACTAGCAGTAGGCCCAGATGACAGATCTACATCCTACAAGCAGTTAACTATTTGAAGTCAGAGTTTGGTTAATGCTCCGTTTCATTCCCCCCTTTTCTCGTTGCAAATTCTTTTGCAACAATTCTGAAGTAATTCATCATGCTTTACTGACTTGGTAAAATACTTTTCCGTTTCTACCTGATATCTGCCTTTGTTTCTTTTCCATTCCCAGTAATTTTCTGTTGAATTCCAGCAGCACCTTATAAAACACTTCAGCATAGCAAAAATTATTATACTTAATACTAGTAAAATTACTAGTCCTGCAATTAATTGCTTTAGCCACTTAAAATGAGGAAGCCATGAGGTTAGTTTGTTCCACAGTTCTTCAATCCCATAAGAAGTATCATCCTGACTGACTTGATGCAGGAGTTTTTGTTTGCTCCCAAATTTCTGCTAAGTCTGTAGCAATCCTGCCAATTTGATCTATACACACACAGCAACTTGTGTTAATCGCTGTACAGACCCCTCCTGGTAATGCTAACAACAGATCTAATGCCAGGAGCTTTTGAAGTACAACCTGAGATAGGCTAGAAGCTCCAAGTTGTAAAGCTCGCAGAGCATCAACAGTCTCATTTTCAATTTTTTCTATCACTGCTGAAATATTCACGAGGGTCTTTTCTAATTTCCTTACCCCAAGCCATGGGAGAAACCACCTACAAAACTGTGGAATGCAGTGGGCCTTTCAGCGACAGCATTAGGGGCTCTTTTGGTTCACCTAATGAAAGTTTTATCCTTACCCAGTTTGTTTATGTATCTTATCAATAACGGTTATGCTAGGGACTAGAGTTCCTAGGGTACATGCTCCTTTCTGTTCAAGGGGCAAAATTTTCAAAGCACGCTTTCCACATAGCCAGTACCAGCCCACTTTGTGGTCTTTGGGTACCAGCCAGCCAACTGAGGGTTTCAACTTGTTTTTCTTATATTTTTGTAGAATTCCCTGGTGAAATGTTGGCAGCCCTTAACTCCTGTAAGAACTGCACCCTGCTGTGACTCCAACTTCTGTAGTCATATCATTTTTACAATAAGGGTCTGTTATACTCACTCCTTATCTCCCCTTGGTGGCGTTTAAATAGCACCTCTGTATATATGTGAAGTTATAGTCCCTGAGGGGTTGTTCTGTGGAGAGATTTTGTTGGAGGGACACGTTAGCACTGACTACGATGTAGGAAGCTTTGCTGGTGTCATCCGGGATAGGAACTCCCATATATTTTAGTGGTTCTGAGGAATGCCTTGGTAATTTAGAACAAATCCAACAATCATTTCTGTGGAGTATGTCTGTAATGTACTGTATCGTGGTCAGATGGGAATTTTGGTCCCAAGAGAGTTCTTGTTGAAACTGGCTAGTGGCTGTTATAAATAAATCATTTTTCCCAAACTTAATAGTTTTGTATACCTAGATTAGGATGATCCCCATTACCCACTGTCCCTTTCCCATGATTGGTCCTGCAATTATCAAATTTATATATCTAAATTGCCATTTTATCATCAAAAGAGTCTTTGGTCCCACAGGTTTTGTCATCCACTGTTTCCAGGTGCTTGCTTTACTCGTGAATAGTGGATCCAGGTGGGTTGTTCTCTGATCTTGATTGCAGTAAAAGTTGTCAGCAACACCTGGAAGGGTCCTTCCCACTGCTGCTCAAGCGGAGATCCTGCAAAGACTTTTACAGACACATAATCACCTGGTTTAAAATAACGAATTGGTTTATCTAGCCCTCTTATCAGAGGATATTGCAGCTGATACCCCAAAACGAGGTATTATTTCATTTAATAACAGTTTGATTAGCTCTCTTGCCTTATTTGTTCTGCATGGGACAGCCTCTGGCCAACCTGAGAAGGTATCAGCCATCGCCAGCAAATATCAAAACCCCCCTTTTCTAGGGAGTTCAGAAAAAATGTGCCAATGTTGCTCAGGATGATCCCTTTTCCCAATTGTCCCTAATTTCACTCGATGGGTCGTATTGGGATTGTTCCTTAGGCATATCTCACATTGTTGGGAGGCCTGTTGTCCTGGTTTGAGCCAGGATAAAGCCAGTTTTTCTTTTGCTGATTCCTTTTTTTCATTTCAGTGAGCTTTCTTCAACTAGCAACTGCGTGTTCTGCTAGGTTGATAAGACACTGGAATGTTTTTATAATTGCTGGGCCCTCAAGGTCGTGCCTTTGCTCTGCCAGCTCAGACACTACGGGGGGATTTGTGGCCCCCCCGTGGGACGCTGGGTTAGACGAACAGCAAAACTGGCCAGAGAGATTCCACCCCATGTATCTACGTAGGGTCGGGGGAAGGTCGGAGATGACAGAAGAAAACTTCCTTCCTTCCTGCTTCGCTCTCTCGCTGCTTTGCTTCGCCTGTCTCGTTCCTTCTTCTCTCTCTCTCTTTCTTTCGTTCGTGGCCGGCGTCTGGGAGAACACCCTCTGCCCATCATCGTTGACCCATTGACCTCAAGCCCTCCTGACCCTCGTAACTCTCTGCCTTTCTCCAGGAGCAGCTTCGGGATCCCTCGGAATTGTCTCGTCTCAGGGAAGTGCTGTGGGAGTTGCTGGGGGTTGGGGGAGGCGAGAGGCTTCTACCCACACCTTTGTATAATCACATATATATATATATATTTATATATATCTCCTCTCATATCACATATTAGTATTCTAATTAAAGCTGCACGGTTCAGTTTTCAATCTAGCCAAGTCTCTCTCTCTTTTTTCTCTCTCTCCTTCCCTACCTGGGTGGGAGGGGGAGGGGATCGAGAGCATTGTTGTCAAACGGTGACAACAATTAATTGGCGCCCAACGTGGGGCTCGAATTTTAAGCCCAGATTACAAATTCCGTCTCTGATGGGAGAAATCCCTCACATAGCAATGGCAAGCAATTTTGCTGAATTTTCTGATGGATTGAAAACTGAACAGACATTTGTTGCAATGAATCTACTGGATTTTCTTTCAAGCCTGCAGCTGTACCTGTGGGATGCAGCCGAGAGCATTCTGCTTTTTGTGGCTGCTCTTGTGATCGTTTTATGGTTTATTGATAGAACTGTAGCCATCATCAACCGTATAATCACTGGCTTGGTGATTTTAGGGATTATGATACTGTTCTTTATGGGGGCACTGTATATGTACAGCCACAGTACAAGTCCTAGCTGGTCCAACTTTAAACCTCTGTTTTCTTTCAAGCTGAATCTCCCAGTTTTTGATCTGAATAGCATTGTCACAGTAGGGATGTTTTTGCTGAATGTTTGTAATGTAATGTGGATGCGTAGGGCCAGCTGCTGTTCTGCTCACTGCCACTCCCCCACAGGCAATGTTGTTGCCACTGCTGCTGCCAACACCACTGCTGCCAATACCACCACTCCTACTGCTACAAAAACCACTGCTCCTACAGAGACAGAGTCCAATCCATCGCAAATCAGGCTAGTTGATCCTGTGACCAGGAGCAAGGCAAAGGCAAAGCGCTCCACCCTTTTCACCCGCTCCCGTCTGAGATATCCAGAGTTCCTTAAAGCAGCAGAAGGTGAGGGTGAGGAAGAAGAGGATTCTAATACAGTTGATGGAGTGGGTGCCTCTCAGATAAAAAAACAGAACACTCTCAAACAGATAAAGTGACAGCAGGCCCTCCTCAATCAGATGACGACCTTGTCCATCTTTATTCTATGAAAGAACTGCGCCTCATGAGAAAGGACTTTACCCGCATTGAGGGTGAGGGAATTCCTCCATGGTTGCTCCGATGCTTTGATAGTGGTGCTGAAACCCACAACGTGGATGAGAGAGAAGCCAAGCAGTTGGGATCCCTGGCCAGAGATGCTGGTATTGACAGAGCACTTAGTAATAAGGTGGGAACTACCACCCTGTGGGACCGACTTCTTTCAGCTGTGAGAGAGAGATACCCCCACAAGGGTGACATCGAATGGCACCGGAGCAGGACACCCACTCTTGAGAAAGCCATCACATACTTGAGAGAGATAGCTGTGCAAGAAGTTATCTATGATAAAGATGGACTTACAAATCCTGATGATGTTGAGTGAGACACACAGATGTTCTGGAGACTTGCTCAAGCTGTACCAGCAGCACATGCCCAGATATTCTCCTTCATGGGATGCTTTGATGACGACCTAAGACCAACTGTGCATGAGGTGGCTTTCAAAGCA
Organism: Apus apus; assembly: GCF_020740795.1. NCBI lineage: Eukaryota > Metazoa > Chordata > Aves > Apodiformes > Apodidae > Apus > Apus apus. The sequence goes on along the minus strand of NW_026248849.1, from coordinate 105,974 downwards.
CGACAGCATGGAGACATCATCTCTGATTCTCTTCAGTTCCAAACCTCAGCCATTGAAAATGTGACTGACAGAAAGAATAGGATGCCAAATGGATGGGGAAGTAAACTATAGATTCTCCCTAGAGACGACGGGCCACGTGTTGCAGACGTTAATAAGAGACGTCCTGCTGCGAGACAGCAGCGAGGAAGACAGGACTCACTGCGACGCCACCTGCGGTCTCTCTTGAAAAATTATTTTAAACAGGACATGAGAGTCTGGGACATGAAACCCACTGATATTCTCCAGTTGCGTGTGCAAGAGCTACTAAACAGAACAAACCCAGGAGATGGTTCTTCCAAGAGGAAGGTTGCATCTGTATCAGGATGGTTCATCGAGTTCTAATGCTCAGCCCTAGAGATGCCCTGCCTCCCTAGAGATGCCCTGCCTCTGGCCAGGAGGAGGAGAGGGATAACCGAGTTTATTGGACTGTGTGGGTTCGATGGCCTGGCACATCAGAACCACAAAGATACAGAGCTTTGGTGGACACGGGTGCACAGTGCACACAGGTGCCGTCGAATCATAAGGGAACAGACTCCGTCTCTATCTCTGGAGTGACAGGAGGCTTTCAACAGCTGACTGTTGTGGAGGCTGACGTGAGCCTTACTGGTGAGGAGTGGCAGATGCACCCTATAGTGACTGGCCCAGATGCTCCGTGCATCCTTGGCATAGATTATCTTAGGAAAGGATACTTCCGTGACCCAAAAGGGTACCGGTGGGCCTTTGGTATAGCGGCTGTAGAGACTGAGGATACTGAACAGCCGCGTACTTTGTCTGGCCTTTCAGATGACCCTTCTGTAGTGGGGTTGCTGAAGGTTGAGGATCAACAGGTGCCAGTTGCCACTTCAACGGTGCATAGACGACAGTATCGCACCAACAGAGATTCGGTGATCCCTATTCACAAGCTGATCCGGCAATTGGAAGGCCAAGGTGTGATCAGCAGGACCCATTCACCCTTCAACAGTCCCATCTGGCCAGTGCGAAAGCCTGATGACGAGTGGAGGCTGACAGTGGACTATCGTGGCCAGAATGAAGTGACACCACTGCTCAGTGCTGCTGTACCGGACATGCTAGAGCTTCAGTATGAGTTGGAGTCGAAAGCAGCTAGGTGGTATGTCACTATTGACATTGCACATGCATTCTTCTCTATTCCCATAGCACCAGAGTGCAGGCCACAGTTTGCTTTCACCTGGAGGAGAGTCCAATACAGCTGGAATCGACTGCCCCAGGGGTGGAAGCACAGCGGGGCCCTTCCCACAGCCCCCTGGCTCCAGCCGGCCCAGCTGCCTCGGGCTGCCCCTCCTCACTCACCCACATGCAGCGGCAGGACCGTGGTCTCCTCGTGGGGCTCCAGGGGAGAGCTGCTCTCCTGGGGATCCTCCACCTCTGCCCAGGCCACCCTGGGGCGGCTGGGGGGTCTCTCTGCCATCCTGCAAAACAGGGGAAAGGGGAAAGCGGCTGGGCTGGGAAGGGGGAAGCTGGGGTGAAATGCCTCGGCACCGCGGGGCTCAGGGGGTGGCAGGGAGAGACGTGGGCTGTGCTCGGGGGCTCCTGGCCAGCTCCTGGCCTGTCTCCTCGCTGTGCTGCCAGACACTGGGGTGCCTGACCACAGGCAGGGCACTGGGGTGCACCAAGGGACATCATGAAGGGTTCCATGGCAACCTTGGGACTCAGGGCTGGCCATGCCACAGAAGGACAATCCGACCCGTGTGCTGGAAGAGAGGTGCAGGGGACAGCACACTGCAGGTGGCAGGGGTGCAGAAGGACCTTTAGTCCCTCCTGGCCACCCTGTCCTGCCACCTGCTCTGTCCTTCGCTGGGATCTCATGGAGCTGCTGCGAGGACATCCCCAGAGCTGTGTCTCACCACCCTCCCAGGGAAGAACTTCTTCCTCACGTCCAACCTGAATCTACCCAGTGAATGCCCCAAATGCCTCCAACACATTTCCCTGGAGCAGGGCCCGGCTGGGATGCCTCAGAAACCTCCAGCGATGATACATTCGAGCAACGTGCTGCTCTGGCGAGTTCATGCTGGACAGAAGCTGGAAGAAACCCAGCCGTGAGGGGCGGGCAGAGCTGGCTGAGCTCCCTGCTCCAGGAGGCTCCTGGTTCCCAACAGCAGCTGAGGACAAGGGCACCGGGGCTTCTCCTGGGAACTCACAGCCAGGCAAGAGGTGTCCTCTGTGAGAGAGCAGAAGAGCATCTTCTGCCTCCGGAGCCGGAGCTGGGTGAGCAGCTCAGCCAAAACCTCCTCCAGTCTCTCAGATAGGGAGAACATCACCTCCCACATGACCAGGGCAGTGCTGTGAGCCAGAGCGCTCTGTCAGCAGGGCTGCCTGGGCCACAGCAGCAGAGCTCCGTGGGTCTGGCAGCCAGGGGGTCTCTGGGCCCCTGTCCCCACCGGGAACAAGCCCTCAGGGCTGTCGGGGCCAGTACCTGTCTCCTGGTGGAGCCACATCCAGCAGCGCCCTGACTGCCTCCTGAGGGCACTTGGCAGCCATGGCCAGCAGCAGGGACTCCACCCTCTGCAGGGCTGGCACCTTGTTGATCCAGTCCAGGTGTTGGTGGACACAGCTGATGATTCTTGGCACCTGGAGGGGACACGACACGCGTGAGGACGGGGGGTGCTGCAGCTCAAGGGGGATCCCAGGAAGAATCTGGGGGGTCATGGAGGGTCCCAGGAAGGATCAATCGAGGCTGCCGCTGCAGTGCAGCCATTTCCTCAGCTGCCCTTCCCAGCCCTCGCTGCTGCCTCGGTGGCTTCAGGAGCCTCCAAGGCTCTGGGAGGGAGGCAGGGAGGGCTGGAGGGGGAACGAGGCCTGCCAGGGCTGCAGGGCAGCCCAGCCACAGGCCACTCACATCCACCAGCCAGAAGTCAGGCTCTGCCGTGACCACATCCATCGTGCTGCTGGCCAGCTGCTCCTCGTAGATGCTGGAGTCTCTCAGGGCCCCAACAGTTACACAGAGGAAATCTGTCCTCTCCGAAGGCTGGAGCTGCTCTGCAAACATCTTTGGGAGGGAGGCAGGGAGGGAAGAGATGTCACACCAAGTGACACCAAGTGGTGCTGCTGTGCTGGGCCCTGCCAGCAGGCCTGGCCAGAGGGGCCTGGTGAGGAGAGAGGGCCCAGGGTGAGGGAGGAGGTTTGGGGTCACGGGCACAGGGTGCTGGCCCCACAGCCAACCAGGGCTGGCTGGTGGCCAGGAGGGCTGGAGCTGCTGCTGGGGCACCGGCCTGCAGCCCTCACATGGTCCCTGCTCAGGGGCAGCAGGAACCCTCTCCCCAGGCCGGCCAGGCCAGCCCAGTCCCACCGTTCCTGGTGCTGTTGTTCACACAATCCCCCGCTGAGACTGTGGGCAAAAGTCCCAGCAGGGGGAAGCTCAGGGAGCTGCTCACCTGGATGATGTCAGTGGCGCTGGTCACACAGTGCAGCGCCATGGCCTGAACTTGCCATTTGAGCTCCTCCTCCTCCTCCCCTGGCAGTGTCATCACTGAGGGGACAAAGACACAGGAGGGGTAAGAGCCAGCAGCTTTGCCAGCAAGCTGAGCAAGTCCTGAGCAGAGCTTGGAAGGAGGAATGGCCGAGGAGGGAGGTTATGGCAAGAATTAAGGCCAGAATAAGTAGCTCCCATATTCACCAAAAATTAACCCTGTCTTTCCCCAGCTTTATTGTACTGCTGGGGGATTTAATTCTGCCAACAGTCAGGCAGAGTCCCCATCTCGAGCTGTTGTTCCTTTTTTCGACATAGACATAGAGGGGCCCCTTCTGCCAGCAACCAGGACAATCCCTTTTCCAAGGCCCTTCTTGTTTACAATATACATGCTGATTCAACCCCAACTGGGCTCATTTCAGCAGTGCCTGTAATGGGCAATAACCAGCCAGGAAAAGAATTTAGAAATTAATCAATTTATCTGAGGTAGGTGAGCAAACAGCGCTGGGCAGCTGGAGAGTCTGTGTTCTGCCAACGGCGCGCACGCGGCTCCGCACAGGGTCCCTTTTATACAGTTCTTTTTCCCGCCGTTTGGAGGGTCCACCTCTCTTGGAAAATTCCATCCTTGCCCTGCCGTTTTTGGGAGGTCCTCCCCCCTCTCGGCAAATTCCATTCTCTTTCCCGCCCTTGTGGAGGGGGGGAGGGTCTGTCCTTTTCTCTCGGTAAATTCCATTCTCTGCGTTGTTGTTGTTGTTGTTGTTGTTCTCCGGGGCTTGCATAGTCTATCAAGATGTTATATAACTTACAGTTCTATCTACTTGATATGGCCATCAGCATTTAGCATTAAATAACAAAGTATAACTTCCAACATTAACCATCACATAACAGAACATAACTGCAAATATTTAATAAACATTGCAGCTTAACGCCCAGCCATTTACATTCACATTTGATCAGCAAATTAAATTCCTGATTCACCTATAACAGTGCCTATTAGACAGTGATCTCACACGTCTCACTGTGCCCTGGCCTCTGCTTTTTCCTTGCCATGCATTCTGTTATCCAGGGCTGATTGACATGTAAGCAGCATGTTCTATATTACCATGACTGTTTTGAGCAGCTCCAGCTCTCTCCTGATTAGCCCCACAGGCTGTTGCCAATTCAACAGCTCTGATTCTCTAAAAGGAACACACACATCAACGAGTTGTCCCTCTACCTTGACTGCTTGTCATAAAGGGGCATGAGCAGCAGGACCCTGTCCCCTCACTCTTCTAGCCACTGGACTGGGATCTGTATCCTCCAAATGTCCACTCACCCCCCTCATACTACCAGGGTGGAGAGGGAAAGCTGAGGTACCAACACCTGAACATCTACTTTCTCATCCCCTTTCACTGACTGACAACAACTTTCCTTATTAAACTTACATTTTCTTCTTGTACCATCATAAAACCACCCACACACAGCACATCAGCTCATCCTCCTTCATTTTTGCAAAACAGTATTGACTGCAATATGATATTGCTATAAATAATAGTGGCCACCAATTATCAAATTGTTCCAGGGAAAGGGTTACTCCCAAACTTACTCCAGTTTCCAGAATACATCCTGCGGAGGGCACATTACCCATTTTAATAACACAAGTACAAGACACAAGTGAAACAAAAGACAGTATCAGACCCAAGGAAAACAAGACTTTTTAACAGTTACCAGAGACAAGTAAAACAACTTTTTCAAAATGTCCCCTTTAGACTGTCTCTTTACCATTTTAGTCAGATCCCAATCGATATGCAGATGCAAAAACTGTCATCCAATAAACAAAATAAGTAATTCAAAAGACCAAAATTACCATAACCAGACAAATCTTAAATCAGAAAGACAGAAAAGAGCACAAATTCCCAGGAACCAAGTTGACCAATCAGGGGACCCCTATCCTAAGCTTCGAGTTCATTCAATATGAGGACAGAGGTCGGGATACCGATGTTACACACACACACATTTATTACAGCTACTATTAAAAACACCTGCACACCGCACTTTGTCCCATTTTCCTTCTTGTCTCAAAAATAACATTAACTGCACAAGGTATTATAATTCAAAGTTCCATTAAAAGGCCACTTCTCCCCATCTTCCAACTTATACCGTGGCCACCACTGATTGCAGTAAGGTTTTCTACCACCTAGAGGGTGGTGGAGCACTGGAATAGGCTCCCAAGCGAAGGAGCTTTTAATTAATTAGGTTTTATTTCTTTTTCTTTTTTCTTTTTGTTAATAACAGTGCTAGGGAATCCTCGTGGAAATGGCCAAGTGTTAAGGGCCATCCCAAACTGTCCGAGGGGCACAGAAGCAAGCTTGGAAATGCTGCTGCTGTCCAGCAAGGAGAAAAAGTGGAGGGGTGTGAATGAATGGGAGAGTCACACAGTTCTCTTCCACCCTATGTGGGCAAGGGTGGGGTTTTTTCTTTTTGTTTTTAATGCAGAATAAGGAGTCCAAAACACAGAAAGAAGTGCTTGCCATCACAACAACTCGTGTTGGTGAAGGTGCGTGCGCTGTAACAACGTCCCAACAGTCACTGAAAACCCTCTGGGTGTTCTGTGTCCACTGCACGCCTGAAGTGAGGATGGCAGTGGTGCCTTCCATCTCCTCTTGCAGTGCTGATCCTAAGAAACTCGTCTCTTAGTCAAATACTTGGCCCTTGTAACTCTGGGATCCTCACCAGGCTCTCGTGTTGCATCATCTGGTGTAGTGTAGCGAGCAAATTCTGGAAACCAGGCTTCAGGTTTAGATTTCCCTGCGAAAACTTTCTCTGCTGGCAAATCTTGTTTATTCAGAAAAGAATGACTGAAGTGGTTCACAGCCACCTGTTGTTCCAGATACTCTTGAAGAGGTTTAGTGCTTCTTGGAGCCGATGGGTCTGATTGTCCTCTTGCATAACCTTGTAGCTACCGCTCACCACCCCAGGTATGATAGCAGTCACATCATTAAAGCCCTGGATCCATTTTCGGGGTTGATCTTGTTGCCCTTCAACATCAAATGTATGTAAGTCTACTTTATCCACCTGAAAGTTGGTTTCAGAACTTCCTGATGTCAAAACTCTGCACCTGAGAAGATCCTGGTCAGACAGTCTATAGTCATTTTGTTTGACCGTGTCAGTCTTGTCTAGAAAATACTGTGCACAATCAATCAGTTGATAGTCGTTCGACCTCTCATAGCAGGATCTCACCCCTTTGTCTTGCCAAAGTGTTTTTGTATGTTCATAAAACTGTGGTGGGAAATCAAAGTCTTGTCCAGGTGGCTAAACTGAAGATATAGTTGATTCAAAAGTGGTTCTCAGGATTGGCTAGTTGAGCTGGAGGTGCCAAATTGCCCCCTGCTGTCACTATTGTCCCTATAGCTCCTTTAATATTGTTTTTCATATCCTGATTTTTCATTTTCTTCTCCTCAGCATGACGTCCATCCCGATGTCTCTGTCTGATGGCTGTGCTTTTACCAGATTCCCCAGCACCCAGCAGGAGGATGACGCGGGGGCGGGAGAGGGAGGCTCTGTTGGTGAGGGAGCAGCCAGGCCGGGCGGGTGAGGCTGATCTCGGCCTCCCAGGCAGTCGGGGTGAAGCCGCTCCCGGGCCCGAGGGCCTCTTCTGCCTCCAGGGGTGGCAGGCGGAGGGTCCTGGGGGTCCTTTGGGGCCGAAGCTCCAGGCTTGTCCCTGCCCAGGATGCAGCTTTGAGTCCTGGCCTGTCCTCAGCCCCTGCTCTGAGGCAGGACGTGGGCCTGGTGCCACCCCCAGCACCTCCCTGGCTGTCCCGGTGCGGCCGGGTGTCCCTGGGCGCCTGCCTACCTTTGCTCTGTGACTTAGCACCTTCTTGAGTCTGATGCCCCAACAATGGCAAAGGAGGCATTTTGGTAACAGCCATCATGGGTCCCCAGAAAAACCCGGTGACGTTTTTAGTCGATCGTGGAGCTCAAATTTCAGCACTTCCAGTTGATGACACCACTATCTGTGGGGCTGTAGCTTCAGAACAGCCACTCCATGCATTCAATGCCTTTGGCGTTGCTCGATCTGTGACCACAGCCCTAGTTTGCATATTGGTGCCAGGGGAAGATTGCCTCATTAAAGTAATAATGGCAGGGGGAGAATTTCCCCTTAGCCTGTTGGGTCTAGATGTTTTGAAGGGCCGTACTGGCTCGATAACCAGGGACAACAATGGGCTTTTGGCACCCCTGCAGTGCAGGTGAGGCTGTTGCAACCAGCACCAACTCTTCCCCCTTCCAAACTGACCAACATAAAACCACCTGTTGCCTTTGGGGGCCAGAAGGGGAGTTACCCCTTTAATAGAGGATTTGAAGGGGCAGGGAATAGTAGTCCTGAGCCACTCGCTGTTGAACCCTCCTGTTTGGCCCATGAGAAAGCCTGATGGGGAGTGGAGACTGACTGTAGACTGTTGAAGGCTGACTGCAAATACGGGCCCGCTGGCAGCCACAGGACCAAACACTGCCGAGCTCATCGCATCGGCCCAAGAGCGGCTGCACCCCACGATGGCAACAACAGATGGAAAAGATGTTGTTTTGGTCCAACTGCAGCCAGAGGGGAGGGAGCGCTTTGCTTGTACCTGGGAGGGGCAGCAATGCACCTTTACCAGCTCCCGAAGGGACACAAACACTCCCCTACCCTGGCACATCACGCTTCAGTGAAAGAACTTGAGTCCCCAGAGAAGAAGGGGCAAGTGTCTGTCAGTACATTGACGACATTCTCCCGGGGGGGAGCAGGTGGAGAAGCTGCAAACTACCCAGAATAACAGAACTTCTCACTTGGAAGGGCCAGGTGTGCAGATTCCACCAGGAAAGATGCAGCTGCCCTCGCAGGAAGTAAAATTTTTTGGGAATCTGGTGGAGGGGAGGAATGGCATGTATTCCATCTAACACCATCTCTTCTCTGTTTACTAAACAGCTACAAAATGTTTGATTTACAGCTGCTTCTGCTAAACGGGAGGGAAATCCATCGAAATATCGAGCAGCAGCATCGCAAGTAACCACTGAGCAGCAAAGAGCAACTGAAGGGGAGGGCAGTGCACAAGGAGGGGAACGGGCAGCTGGATGGAGTGTTTGCCAGCAGGAAGCTCCATCTGTCTCTCCTGTCTGAATCTGTACTGGCTCCTGTGCTGTCTAAGGGATGTACAGAATGGCTCCCGTTCCAGGAACAGAACGGGTGGGAAATCAATTGGACACCCATTTGGCAAAAAGAAAAGCGGAAGGCCATCCTGACCATTGCTAGACAGGCAACGTGTGCGGTAGCAGAGGTTACCTCACACCAGAAAGGTAACTCCCCAGTAAGTCACTGGAATAGCAGAGTTGATGAACTGGCCAGACTCACAGCCCTACAAAACATCCGAATAGCAGCAGTCCAGGAGTGGCTGTCGGAATGGTTGCACGTTAAAGGAAAACACACTGGAGTCAAAGATCTCTGCTGTGAGGCTCATGCCCAGGGGTGGCCCGTTACCAGAGAGCAAGGTAAAACCTGTGTCTCAGCCTGTGAGCAGTGTCACATCCGACCAGACAAACACCCCTTTGAAAAAAGCCCTTTACATTTGAGAGAAGGGGAAAGGTCCAGAGAGGATGGTCCCCACACCCTGCTGGAGCAGGCGTCTGCTCCCAGGGCAAACCAGCGGCTTCTCTCCTCCCAGCTGCTGCTGAGCTTCACCTCCTCTGAGGAAGCCCGCGTGCGCCAGAGCAGCGTGGGGAGGATTAGGAATCTGGTCCATTTTCTGACCTCACCAGAAGTAAGGACCAGGCACCCTCCAGCCAGGCCATCTCCCCTCCCTGCAGCTCTCCCTGCTGCCCAGCTGCTGCTCTGGGAGCCCTCAGCCCTTCTGCTGTTCTGCCTCCCTGGCCCAGGCTGCTCCCAAGGAGCACAGCCGACCCTCTGGCAGAGACATCCAGATCCCGGTCCTCGGGCAGCTGCTGGGACAGCTCCTCCTCCTCACGTCACTCAAGGAAGGAGAGACCAGGGATGTGGCTTTGGATGCTCTTTGTTGCCTCCATGTGCTACTCCAACAAAAATGTAAGCATGGTGGGCTGCAGCCCTCTGCACACCAGCATCACCCAGTACGTCTGCTTGCCCTCCTGGGCGTTGTGACAGACCGCTCCGGGGGTGGGTGGAGGCACCACCATGTCCCCAGCACTGCCTCTCCTCTGCTCCTGACCCACACGCTCTCTCCCAGGCTGCTGCTCGTCCCATGTAGCTGAGTTGCTCCTCCAAACAGGAGGCAGCCCCACTCCTCCTGCTGCCCACCTCCCCTGAAGAGCTGGTGCCCCTGCCCTGCAGCTCTCCAGCCCCCCGAGCCCTCAATCCCCACGGCACCATTATTCCAACCATGGTTTAACTGTGGGATGTCCCCAGAGCTCCAGCTCCGTGGCGTTCCCCAGGCCAGGAGCGTTGGGATGCAGACACTGCAGGCAGGTGCCCCTGCTCTTGACCCTGCTGCCCACCAACCAGCCCCTCCCCTGGCTGTGGCTCATAACCTGACTTCCCGCGAACCCCCCTCCATGGGTGCCCCCCCCCCCCCACCCTCTGAACCCCCCCGAGCCCCTCTCTCTGATCTGACCCCCCCTCCTTCTATTAAACCCCACCCCCCGTTTTTTCCAGTCAAGGCGGATAAAAAAGCAGCCCAGGAGAAAATGCTGCAACAGGAGCATGAGAGACAGGTGGGGGGGCAGGACTAGTTAGTGGGGGGGGACTAGTTAGTGGGGAGGGAGGTGGTTAGTGGGAAGGGGGGTGGTTAGTGGGGGAAGGGCGTGAGTTGGGGTGGGAGGGGGGTGGTTAGTCGGGAGGGGGCTGGTTAATGGGGAGGGGGGTGGTTAGTAGGATGGAGCCAGTTACCAGGTTGGGAGCAGGTTAATGAGGATTTGAGCTAGTTAATGGGAATGGGAGCTGGTTAATGAGGATTTGAACTAGTTGATGGGAACAGGAGCTGGTTAGTGGGGAGGGAGTTGGTTGATGGGCCGGGAGCTGGTTAATGGGAACACAGCTGGTTAACAGGATGGGAGTGGGTTAACAAGGATGGGAGCTAGTTAAGGGTAATGGGAGCTGGTTTAAGGGAGATGGGAGCTGGTTACTGGGACGAAACTGGTTACTGGGACGAAACCAGTGACTGGGATGGAACCAGTTGACAAGGATACGGGTGAACGGGGCTGTTCTTCTTCTCCCAGGAGCGGGAGGACGAGCTCCGAGCCATGGCCCGCAAGATCCGCATGAAGTAAAACCTCCCCGTCCAGTGGGAACTGGGAGGGGTCTGGGAGGGGGGAACCAGTGGGTTGGGGGGTTCCAGTTCCCCCTCCCCCCTCCCCTAACCCCCCCCTTCCCCCTCGGATTTCTCGCAGGGAGAGGGAGAGGCGGGAGAAGGAGCGGGAGGAGTGGGAGCGGCAGTACAGCCGCCAGAGCCGCTCCCCGTCCCCGCGCTACGGTGGGTCCAGGGGAGGTTTGGGGGGACACCCCCAAACTACCACATGGGGGGGGGGACACATGGGAATCATGGGAATCATTTCCCACCCCCCCTCATCCCATCTTTGAGGGGCGGGATGGAAAAACTGCCCTCCTTCCAGTGGGGGGAAAAAAACCGTCCCCGAGCGTGCGCCTTCTTTTCTCCCCTCGCAGGTCGGGAATACAGCTCGTCCCGGAGGTACCTTCCCATCTCCCACCCCGCTTTGGGGACCCCCAAACCTCGGGGAACCCCCCTCGAAGGATCCCACCCCCCCAAACACTTTCTTCCCCCTCCACCTACAGACGTTCCAGGTCCCGGTCCCGCTCCCGGTCCCGCTCCCGGAGCCCTCACTACCGGCACTGAGGGACCTGCCCCTTCTGGGAACACCCCCAATAAAGATGGAAAAAAACCTGGATTTCCCAATTTTGGGGGGGGTTGGATGGGTTGGGGGGGGGTTGTTTCCTTTTTTTCCCTCCACCCCAGAGAAACGTTGGTCATTGGGGGGCAGAAACAAAGGGGGTTTTGGGGTTTTTGTCTTTAACGAGGGGTCAACTGAGGAGGAAGATGATGGTGGGAACATCACCACGACCACCTGCACCCCTGGGGGGTCCCTTCTTTCCCTCCTTCCCCTCCATCCTCTTCTCCCACCACGTCCTCTCCCCCACCCCAAAGATCCCTCCATTTTGGGTTGAAAAAAGGGGATTTTGGGGTTCCCTGGAGCTGGGAGGGGGGTCAATCGAGGAGGAAGGAGAAGCTCAGCAGGTCCTGCCCCCTCAGCAACATCATCTCCTGCACTCCAGGGGGGTCCTTCCCTCCCCTTCCCTTCTTCTCCCACCATGTCCTCTTCCCCCACCCCGATGATCCCTCCATTTTTGGGTGGAAAAATGGGGGGTTTGGGTTTTTTTTCTTTAATGAGGGGTCAATTGAGGAGGAAGCTGATGGTGAGAACATCACCACGACTGTGGGAGGCGACGGGAGAAATGCAACCCACCATGATGAGTGATCAGCAAGTCTCATTTATTGACTCCAATCAGGCAGTATTTATACTCTCACTAATGAAGCTCATAGCATAGTGCAAAGCTAAGCTCACCATTGGCTAACTATTAATGTTAACCACGCCTTTGATTACATTATTGTCGTTAGTGTTCCCAGGCGAGCTTTCTCACTCTCATGTCCAAGTTTCCCTCTACCATATCTTGTTATTGTACAGCAGTTTTGTGCTCAAGGACATGCTGTCCTGGTTTCTTGCAAAACTCCCTTTTCTCAGCTCTTACAATTAACCAGCTGCATCATGTCTACGTGACCTTTCTCACGCAGCCAGTCTTCTGCAAGACTCTCCACATTTCCCGTGTTTTCTTTGTGGAGCATTCGATTAGCCTGAAAGGCTTGACTTAACATGCGATTAATCATTTTCTGTAAGCAGCTTAGTATACATGGTAATATTAACAAGGCTAACAAAATCATTCCAACAGTAATTAAGGCATATTGTATGATTCCTCTTAGTCAAGGGCCTAAACCTAGACCTTTGAGCCAGCCGTCAAGGCCTAGACCTGTGTCTTGTTGTAAACAGTTGGTAAGCTGTTGGAGTTTTAACAACTGGGCATGGATTGACACCGAATGATCAGAGAGGTTCATACAGCACATTCCTTCAAAGTCTTCACAGCCGTGTCCTTGCGCTAACAATAAAAAATCTATAGCTGCCCGATTTTGCAGCGTAGTGTGGCACACCGAGTCTACATCTAACAATAATTGTGAAAGAGCGACAGAAGTCATCTAAAGGCACATCTACTAAACATGTAGAGAAAGGGTTACCTGGCAAGGACAAAGATAGGCATATTGCCTCTTGACCTGTTTTGTTGGCTAGAGTGACCCATATGTTTTCTTCTGGTTGAGCTGGGACCCATACGGCAACTCCTGAAACAACAAGAACACCTATAATTGTTAAAACAAAAGTCCTCATTGTCTTCTGGCGTCCCTACGCCAGGCGTTGTTCTGTAACAGGTTCCTGTGGTGGTGGGCTGAGCGCATCGACAGCATCCAACACTGGCTTAGTCCATCTTGCTGGGACCCAAAGTGGACCTGTTGGGGTGGAAACACAAAGATACCCTCGACCCCAATATAAGACCCTTGCTGGCTCCTGCCATTGACCTGTTCTGGGGTCTCTGTATCTAACCCTCACATTTTGCTCCTTTTGTCCTGTTAGAGGGACATGATGCTTGATGGCAGCAGGTTCTTTATTTTCTCCAAAAACACAGAAAGTTTAGCACAAAGAGACATTTTAGCAACCTTCCCTGAAGCTCTTTCGTGTCAGAGAACTTCTTTAGATATCTCTTCAAAGTGCCATTGGCTCTTTCTACAATTGCTTGCCCTGTTGGAGAGTTGGGGATACCTGTGATATGTCTGATCCCCCATGACTGCAGAAATTCTCTAACCCTTTTGCTAGAGTAGGCTGGGCCATTATCTGTTTTTATCAGCTGTGGTGTTCCCATTACCGCAAAACAGCTACTGAGGTGCCTTTCCACATGTATGGCCTTCTCCCCAGCCTGAGCGGTGGCCCATATAAAGTGACTATAGGTATCTATAGTTACATGCACATATTTTAACCTCCCAAACTCGCCTACATGCGTGACATCCATCTGCCAGTTCTCGTTGGCTTTCAAGCCTCGAGGGTTAACTCCCAAACCTAAACCACAACCTCCATTATGGTGACTACAAACTGGACATGACCTGACTATGGCCTTGGCTTCCTCATATGAGATTTTAAATTCCTTCTGTAACCCCTTGGCATTCTGATGAAACATAGCATGTGCTTCTCTGGCCAATGTTTGTTGTGGTAAAGGTGTTCCTTGTAACACTGACACTAGTTTGTCTGCTCGTGAGTTGCCTTCTCCTAATCCTACATCCCATTTATGACTCCTTATGTGAATAACAGAAAAAGGGTGCTGCCTTAACCTGATGGCTTTCTGTAGTTGTATAAAAAGTGCATGCAACCTTTTGTTTTGGACTTCCCTAATATAAGCTTCCTCTATTCGTTCACACAACCCCGCTACATATAGGGAGTCTGTGACAATATTAAGGGGCCCTTTTAGGTTCAACATCGCCCACACCACCGCTAGCAGTTCCATTGTTTGTAAAGAATCCGTGTCGGTGGCTGGGAGTAGCTGCTGTCGCCAAGCTTCTCCTTCTTGCCAGGTCACCGCCGCTGATCTGGATTTTCGCCCGGCATCGATGTAGGCCGTCACTGCATTCTCTAGCGGTGTTAAAGATCTCTTTGGACGTTGCATCCAGCCCCACTGTCCAACCCAACTCGGCGGTATACTGGGAATCTTGTCCGTGGCGATCACACAGCTGGCCCCCAATACTGCCTCCTGTAGCTCCATGCTATTGCGTAGATACCACGTCAAGGTGTCTTTCTGCATAGGTATCCATATCTGCTCTGGCTCCACTCCTGTGACTTGCAGCGCTCGTTCGCGCCCCTTTTTCACTAAGTCTGCCAACATTTCAATTTTCTGATAAAGGGTTCTATGTTGTTGCAATGGGGGAGAAATCCATTCTAATACCCATACCTCCCCCGTTTTCTTTTGTTGCTGAGCTAAGGCACCCAATAGATATTTAGGGCCACACCAGATGATGAGCTGTATCGGGAGGGTAAAGTCCCGTCTGCGTACACTGCCGCAGAGCACACAGTCAATTATTTGCTGTAGAGCAGCTTGTTGCTCTGCCGTGACCGTGACTGGTTGCATGGGGTCAGTACCCTTGAGTAGAGGCCTCAGCTGGTCCAGCAATTCATTAGGTATGCCGACAACAGGGCGCAGCCATTGTAGGTCTCCTAACAGCTGCTGAGCATCATGTAGCGTAGCTATTCGCGTTGTTAATTGCAGTTTTTGTGGGGACACTGGTGAATCTGTGAGCGTCCAGCCTAAATACTTCCAGGGCGCCGACATTTGGAGTTTTTCTGGGGCTACTACCAGTCCTTGTTTGTTTAATGTTTCCTGTATTATTCTAACGTGATGGTCAGAAAATGATTGCTGCTGCGCAAACAAAATGTCATCCATATAATGATAGATGATCATTTTGGGCCACTTTTGACGTAGCGATTGGAGGGCATTATCCACACACAACTGACAAAGTGTAGGGCTGTTTCGCATACCTTGTGGTAACACAGTCCATTCAAAGCGCTGATCAGGCCCTTCTCTGTTTAAAGCGGGCAGTGTAAATGCAAACCTTTTGATATCTCGAGGGTGTAGGTCAATTGTAAAGAAACAGTCTCTTAGATCTACTATTAACAGGGGCCAATTAGATGGTAACATGGCAGGGTTAGGTAGCCCTGGTTGTAGGGCTCCCATGGGCTCCATCTGATTATTTACTGCTCTTAGGTCATGTAACAGCCGATACTTTCCAGATTTCTTCTTAATAACAAAAATAGGGGTATTCCACGGGCTAGTCGATAGCCTCAAGTGTCCCTGATTAAACTGTTCTTGTACCAGCTCATGTGCTTGTTCTAAACTTTCCCTTTTTAATGGCCATTGCTTAACCCAGACTGGCGTATCGGTAGTCCAAACCAGTGGGATCGGGAAAGTCCATGCAATGACCGCTAACCCAAAGGGTGCTCAGTGGTTAATACCATTCCCAGTTGAGACAGAATATCCCTTCCAATAAGGCACTGTACCGTTGGAGGCAAAGGCACGATGGAAAACACATTGTGCAGCGTCTTCTTGTCAATGGTTACCAGCAATGTGGGGGATCGCCTGGCCAGGGTCAACCCACCCACTCCGGTGACCGTTGACATTGGTGCTTGTAGTGGCCAATGTTGGGGCCAACATTCTGAGGCAATGATGCTGGAATCTGCACCAGTGTCCAATAGTCCTTGGAGGGTTTTCTTTTCTCCTTGAAACTCCAGTTGTATGATGTGCTTCGGCCTGTCGGTTAGATCTAGGGTTAACAACGTCAACCCTCCAGTAGAGCCGAACCCTCGCGCTCCCCTCTCTGACGCTTGTGGTGGCGCTAGAGGTTTTGTTATTTGTGGAAGTGGAATTAGCTGAGCCACCCTTTGGCCCTGTTGTATCCGTAACGGTGGAAAAGGGGTGTATACCATCATTTGTATTTCTCCAGTATAATCAGCATCAATTACTCCTGGCAATACAAACAGTCCCATCATTGATGCCGAAGAACGCCCTAAAAGCAAAGCACCCATAGCTTGTCCTTGGATTATGATAGGTCCTTGTATCCCTGTTGGCACTTTCTCGGGTCTAGTGGTCATCAGTGAGACGGTTACTGCAGCTGCCAGGTCCAGGCCGAGGCTCCCGGCGGTGGCGGGCCGTAGGAGGGTACCGGTGCTTGCTGCTGGGCAGCAGCTATTTGTGTCTGAGCGCGGCTGCTGTTGGCTGTGTTCGCGCTGCCCTTGTAGTTTCCCGGACGGCGTCGGCAAGCGCCCGTGTTGTGGGAATCGACGCGGCACTTCTGACACCACAGGCTGGTGGCTTGACAATCCCGGCGTATGTGACCCGTTCCTCCACAGCGATAACAGCGTAGTCGGCCGTTAGATGGAGCCTTTACACCAGTGATCGCAGAGGCTTGTAAGGGTGCAAGAGCAGCTAACACCTGAGTCTGCGCTGCCTCAGCTTGTTTGTGTAATCCTGCCCCTAGTTCTTTGATTGCCTCTACTAGCATGGCTTGGGGACCTGTGGGTACACTGGAAAGGCGCTCAAGGGCTTGTTCAATGGTCCACTCCCACCCTAAGGTGCTCAATATACTTCTTGTTGCTGCATTACTGTTTTGGATAGCACACTGCTTTAACATTGCACCTTTCATATAGTCAGGGACCCCAGCTCGTTCAATGGCACTAGCAACTTTATCTATAAAATTGCCAAAAGCCTCATCTTTTCCCTGTTTGATTCCCATGTAGGATGGAATTCCCCCTGGCTCCTTCACTAGATCCATGGCCTCCCAGGCTAGCCTCATAGCTTCCCTACACTTATCAGGGCCAAGTAATGCTTGAGCCTCAGTCCGCAGAAATGCACCTAAGCGCATCAGCTCGGCTAAGGTGACGCCTTGTAAGGGGTCTCCCGGTGGCCGTTGCACTTGGGTGCATTGCTGACATAATGCCTGCCAATGGGCACTGAAAAGGAGTTGTTGATGTTGTGAAAAAATCAGCTTAGCCAATGCTCTGCAGTCACCCGGCAACAACAGCTGAGTTCCCCAAATATAATCTAACATTTGCTTTACTGGTTCACTTTTAACACCAAACTGACTAAGAGTGGCTCGTAATTGAGATAAAAGTTTCCAATCCAGAGGCGTAATAGTGGCTTGTAATCCTCCCCCGGCCAGCGGCGTATACACCACTGGGCAGGCTACGTCTTGCGCAGCCCCTAATGCCCCACTATCCCCCGATTCCATGCAATCTTTTGCCAGTGCAGCCCAGGCCTCCCTGCGCTCCTTCGCAATGGCCTCCGCTAGGTCGCTCTCCGCCCCAGGGATCGGCTCAGTGCCACCGCGGAGCTGAGGGCCCTCGGGCCATGGCTCTGGGGGAGCAGTTGGCCTCACCGAGTCAGCAAGCGGGGAAGACGCAGGGGCTGGCGGTGGCAGCGTAACCGTGGCTGTCGCGGGGGGTAACGGACACTCAGACCAGCCGCTATAGTCTCTATTTTTACTTTGTGCCACATTAGCCTGTTGCGCTGCCTTCTTTTCAGCCTGATGTTGCAAAAGCTCATTGTGAACAACTTTCCATAACTTGCCTAATTTTTTAGCAGTCTTATCATCCTCTAAAGTG
This sequence comes from Apus apus, assembly GCF_020740795.1. Lineage (NCBI taxonomy): Eukaryota > Metazoa > Chordata > Aves > Apodiformes > Apodidae > Apus > Apus apus. Next base: position 88,270 of record NW_026248849.1, on the reverse strand, counting down.
GCCTCCCATAGCTTATCCCCAAATTTACGCCATTCCTGTAACTCGTGTACTGTGTGGGGGTTCAAAAAGAGCCCCTTATCATACCCATAAGCTAACAACCCAGGGAGTTCCTTCTTAACATTTATACCCTTAATCCCACGCTTTTCTAAAAAGCAAGAAAATAAATCATATGCTGCTTGCCTTTCCATGATTAAATCGTCAGCGCTGTTGCAGCCTTACAAGGTCTCGGCAGCACGTATCGGCTGGGCTCGCCTTTGCGGTCACCCAGGGCGCGGCACCCCCTCCTTCTCGGTGCTTATTTCACCGTCCCTGCTGCTTCAGGACCCGAACCACCTCGTCGCTCCGCCGTGGTCGTTCTCTGTCAGGGTCACCATTTGTGGGAGGCGACGGGAGAAATGCAACCGACCATGATGAGTGATCAGCAAGTCTCATTTATTGACTCCAATCAGGCAGTATTTATACTCTCACTAATGAAGCTCATAGCATAGTGCAAAGCTAAGCTCACCATTGGCTAACTATTAATGTTAACCACGCCTTTGATTACATTATTGTCGTTAGTGTTCCCAGGCGAGCTTTCTCACTCTCATGTCCAAGTTTCCCTCTACCATATCTTGTTATTGTACAGCAGTTTTGTGCTCAAGGACATGCTGTCCTGGTTTCTTGCAAAACTCCCTTTTCTCAGCTCTTACAATTAACCAGCTGCATCATGTCTACGTGACCTTTCTCACGCAGCCAGTCTTCTGCAAGACTCTCCACACACGACCACCTGCACCCCAGGGGGGTCCTTCCCTCCCCTCTCTCCCCATCTCTTCTTCTCCCACCAAGTCCTCTTCCCTTATCTCTTCTCCCGCTGTGTCTTCTCTCCCCACCCCGACCATCCCTCCATTTTTGGGTGGAAAAAAGGGGCTTTTCGGGTCTTTTCTGGAGTCAGTCGAGGAGGAAGGAGAAGCTGAGCAGGTCCTGCTCCCTCAGCAAGGCCGTCTCCTGCACCCCCAGGGGGGTTTCCAGCCCTTCCACTTGCAGAGCCGCCAGTTCCACGTCGGCGGTGCCGAAAACGGCCTCGACCCGGATTCCCTCCCGGAGGCAGAACCGGGCGGGCCGGTCCCGAGCGACCCCCAGAGCCCGCAGGAAACGCTCCCGGAGCCGGGCCCGGGTCTCCTGGTCCCGGCGGGAACTTCCCCGGTGGGCCTGGAAACGGGGGGAGTCGGGGTCGAAGCCACGAGCGGAACCGTCGGGACCCCAGGGCAGGCGGAGGATCCCGACCGGGAGGGGGGTGGGGGTCGGCATGAGCTGCTGGGGGGGGGAAATTGGGGGGGGGGAAGGGGGGGTGGGGTGGAAAAAGGGGGGGGGGGAAAGGGGGCGGAAAGGGGAGGGGGGGTGGAAAAAGTGGGGGTGGGGGGAAAGGGGAGGGAAAGGGAGAGGGGGGCGGGAAAGAGGGGGGGTGGAAAAAGGGGGGAGAAATTGGGGGGTGGGGGGAAAAAGGGGGGGGGGAAAGGGGGTGGAAAAAGGGGGGGAAGGGGGGGAAAAGGGGGTGGGGAAAAGGGGGAGTGGGGTGGAAAGGGGGGGGGAAGGGGGGGTGGGGGGGAAAAGGGGGTGGGGAAAAGGGGGGGGTTGGGTGTAAAAAGGGGGGGCTGGGGTCACACACGGATCCCCCCTCCCCATGCTTCCACCCTCCCCCCCCGAAGACACCCCCACCCTTCTTTGCTCCCCCCCCCCTCCACCCAACATGCCCCCCCCGCCCAGGGGGGGTCCCCAAGCAACCCCCCCCCCAATAAAAAAGGGGTCCCTCCAAGGAGACCCTGTGGGGAGCAAGGGGGGTCTGGGGCGTGTGTGTGTGTGTGTCCTTATAGAGGGTCTGAGTGGGGGGGGGCTCCAAAGAGCTTCCCCCCCCCCTCCCAAGACCCCCCCACGGATCACCTGCCCCCCCCCCCGCCCCCCCAAACTCCCCACGGAGCCCCCGGGTCCCCAGTGAGGCCCCCAAGACCCTCCTGGACCCCCACAGATCCCCCCCCCCAGCTCCCCTGGACCCCCACAGAGCCCCCCCCACGGGTCACTTGGGTCCCCATAGAACTCCCCTGGCCCCCCCCCAGAGCCCCCCAAGACACCCTGGACCCCCCTAGAGCCCCTCCCAAGAACCCCCACGGATCACCTGGACCCCCAAGACCCCCCTGGACCCCCACAGACCCACCTCAGAGCCCCCAAGCTCCCCACAGACCCCCCTCCCCAGCTCCCCTGGCCCCCCCCAGAGACCCCCAAGACACCCTGGACCCCCCTAGAGCCCCTCCCAAGACCCCCCACGGATCACCTGGACCCCCAAGACCCCCCTGGACCCCCACAGACCCCCCTCAGAGCCCCCCCCAGCTCCCCACAGACCCCCCCCAGTTCCCTTGGCCCCCCCACAGAGCCCCCAAGACCCCCGGGGTCACTTGGGTCCCCACAAAACTCCCCTGGCCCCCCCATTGAGACCCCCAAGACCCCCGGGGTCACTTGGGTCCCCACAAAACTCCCCTGGCCCCCCCATTGAGACCCCCACAGACCCCCCTGGACCCCCACAGACCCCCCCCCAGCCCCCCCCCCCCCCCCCCCAGCTCCCCACAGACCCCCCCCAGTTCCCTTGGCCCCCCCACAGAGCCCCCAAGACCCCCGGGGTCACTTGGGTCCCCACAAAACTCCCCTGGCCCCCCCATTGAGACCCCCAAGACCCCCCTGGACCCCCACAGACCCCCGCTCAGACCCACCCCAGCTCGCCTGCCTCCCCCCAGAGCCCCCCGAGACCCTCGGGGTCACTTGGGTCCCCACAAAACTCCCCTGGCCCCCCACTGAGACCCCCAAGACCCTCCTGGACCCTTGTTTCGCCCTTATCGGGTCTTCAGGGTTTCTTATTGAAACCTCAAGGGGTTCTATATCTAACTTTCCCACAGAATCAGGAGTAAACCACACTTCAGGGTTTATTTTTGCTTCATCCTCAACAGTAAGAACACACAGTCTTACTTGTAACTGCCGCTCCTTGACTTCCAAATTAATTCCTAGATTTACCATCAAACCTCTTCCTAATAAATTATAATCTGCCTCAGGGACTAACAGGAAGGTGCCTACTGCAGATTTTGTAGGTGTCTCTATCTCTACCCCTTTTATAATTGGTACTTTAAAGAGTTCTCCTTTAGCTCCAATGACTTGTATAACTTCTGGAGATGAAGAACATCCCCAAAGTATTTGTTGTACCGTTGATCTTTCTGATCCAGAGTCCACTAAGAACTCAAATTCCTGTTGCTGGGGACCCAATTTTAATTTTGTCAAGGGCTCTGAGTTTTGCGAGGTCCCCAGCAGAAAGAGCCCCTGACCCCGCTAATCTCTAAAAACTTGTTCATCCTGTAAACGCTTTCTACAATTCCTTTTCAGGTGTCCCTTCTTTTGGCAATAATAACATTCTACATCCTTTAATTCCATTGGTCCTGGCTGAGTTTTTTGATATGGCTTCCCAGTTCCCCGTGGATTTTTCTGTCTCTCATGTTCTCTCTTTTCCTTATGTCCTTCTCTTACTGCCGCTAACAATATTCTCGCCTGTTTCTTTTGACTTCTTCTCGCCTCACGTAAACCTTCTGAGCTTCTCGTAATAACTCATCCAAGCCCTTCTCTTGCCAATCCTCAATCTTTTCTAGTTTCCTTTGTGTATCAGTCCATGATTTTGCTACAAATTGTGTCTTGAGCAAAGCCTGTCCCAGAGACGTATCAGGATCTAGTCCTGAATAAAGCTGTAAGCTCTTCCTTAGCCTCTCTAGCCACTGTGTGGGAGTTTCATCCTTCTTCTGATGCTCACTGAAGGCTTTCTTGATATTCTGACCTCTAGGGACTGATTCCCGGATTCCTTGGACAATTATATCTCTCAGATCTGCCATATTAGTTCGATGTGCTGGATCTTGATTGTCCCAATTGGGCCGTTGCAAAGGCCATTTAATATCTGCACCAGGTCCCTGTTGATGTCTTTGATCCCAGTTTCTCATTCGCGCCGTCCTAATCATTTCTCTCTCCTCAGCTGTAAACAAGATCCTTAAGATTGCTTGTATTTCGTCCCATGTATACATATTAGGGCCAGGGAGTTGGTCGAATCTCTCGGATACTGCCAGAGGGTCTTCTAGTAGGTTTCCCATCTCCTTTTTAAATTCTCTTACATCCCCTGAGCTCAGAGGTACCGACACAAATCCCACCCCTGGCTGTGGACCTCCCATTGCAATTTCTCTCATAGGGAAGAGTCGTTTTTCTGACCTTTCCTGTTCCCTAGTTTGGCTCCTAGTAACTCTCCTATTTTCTCCACTGGAATGGCGGATGGGAGGTGGCAGGGATGAGGAGTCATGCTCCGGAGGAGGAGAGGGGGTGGGTTCTGGGGCTGTTGGAACAGGAGAAATGGGGACCGGCACAGGAGGGGGAGGAAGGTAAGGAGGGGGTGACAGTATTGGTGGTTCCTCCAATCCCTTACTCTTTTTCTTTGCACCCTTCTTTTCCTGTAGGGTATACAAAAAGGTTCTAGTATCTGATCGGATCCATAAGCTCGCATACTCGCTTTCTTCCAGGCTATAGGGTTCTTTACTGTTAACATAAATATTCAAAGCCTGGCATATCCAATCCTCAAAAGACCCGAATACTGGCCAATACAGCTGATCTCTTCCAATCTCCTTCCCTCCCCACACTTCTATGCAATAATGTACCATTTTCTCCCTACTTTTTCCTCTTCTAGAGGGCCAATCTCCCCAGTGTTTCATCATTAGTCCCAAAGGGCTATCTGGAGGTATGTCAGGCAACCCTCCCCTGGAGCCCTGCATGGAGCCAGAAATTTTACTCGTCTTCTGCCCCATCTTCCAAAAGTGCCTTCTTTCTTACAGCAGTCGTTTCCCCTCGCTCGTGGCTCACGCCCTCGCGGGCAATGAGAACCGCACTACTAGAAGGTCCGCACTCGCTTCGCCCTGATAGGGCGTCTCACTCACTCGCACTTCGGGAACCCGTATTCCCCGACCGAACGGAACCACTTACAAATACTTACTCTTTCCTGAGTCTTCGTCCGGATCTTGGTGCACAAAAATTATGGGGAACTGCAGTATCTTTTAATCCTTTGCTCATTTATCTCACACACAGTTCGGGAATACAGGATTTGGCCTGACCACCCCGGACTCTGAGACCATCAAGGGATGGGGCACCTTCCCAGAGGTAGGGTCCTCAGGCCAAAGTGCCTGTATCCGAGTCATGGCACCAAATTGCTATCGACAATAACCGACACAAGAATTTTCAGAAATCAATTACTTTTATTGAGATAAATGAGCAAAGAGCGCTGGGCAGCCGGGGAGTCTACGCTCTACCAATGGCGCGCAAGCGACTCCGCATATGGTCCTCCTTTTATACAGTTCTTTTCCTGCCTTTCCCGAAGGTTCACTCCCTTTCTGGGAAAGTCCCATCTTCCGCCATCGTTGTTACCGCTCTTCGGAGCTTGCGCGGTCAAACAAGATGTTATGTAACTCTACTGGTTATCTTCCTTATAAGGACATCCATACACCCAATCCATGACAGGATATAGCTATCAACATTTAACAAACATTGCGGTTTAACATTTAGCAACAACATTTAACAAATATTGAGGTTTAATATTTAGCAAATATTAACAACACATTTATCAGCAAATTAAATTCCTCATTCTTCTATTACACTCGGAGGGACCCTCCTGATCTTCACCGCTCCTGTAGAATTCCCAGGATCGGCACGGCCGGAGCTGCCAGGGAACAGACTGAGGGGTCAGGGTCCATCCCCAAGGGCTGGAGGGACGGAAGCAGAGCAGTGGTGAGACCCCACTGGCTGCAGAGACCCTCCCATGCCGGCCCCAGCCGCCTCTGTCCCTGGCCAGGAGGAGCAGGTGGGACCGGCGGAGCAGCTGGAAGCTGCTGCTCAGGAATGGCCCAAGTGCCTCTCACAAGATCCCCCGCCCCTGAAGCCTTTCTCCAGCCATGGAGCAGGGCCAGGCAGGGCAGCCCCCTGCCCAGGCCCTGCCCCCAGCCCCAGCCCCAGCACAGCTCTGCCCCTGCTCACCATGGCCGAACTGGAGCAGAGCCATTTTCTGGAGCAGAGCTGCACCACAGCCTGGCCTAGGGGCACCAGCAGCTCCACGGTCGCACGGGGCGTTCTGATCTTGCCTTCACCTTTAGACAGCTCAGGATGTAACTGGTCTGAGCTGCCAGGCAGCGGACAGAGGCGTCGCTGTCCTCCATCAAGGGCTCAAGGGCTGAGACCGAAAGAGAGAACCAAGATGACCCTCGGCGTCTGCACAGACCCCCGGGGCATCCCCTCCAGACCACGGCAGCCCCTTGCCCTGGCTGGGAGAGAGCTGCTGCTGCTCAGCAATGCCCCAGGCGCCCCTGACACGTTCCCCCTGCCCTGAGGTGTTTCCCTGGAGCAGGGCCAGGCACGGCAGCCCCCTGCCCAGGCCCTGCCCCAGCCCCAGCCCCAGCACAGCTCTGCCCCTGCTCACCGCCGATGACCTCTGACAGCTTCTCCTTGCTCTGGCCCCGTGCGACCAGCCCTGGGAACACAGCGTGCTCAGAGCCCCTGCTCCCCAGCCCCTGCCCAGCACAGCCCCGGCCCCTCGGGGCTCTGGCAGCCAAGGGCTGCTCCCCCTGCCCGGGCCCTGCACGGGGCCTGGGGCCAGGCTGCCAGAAGAGGGTCCCCGGGGGCTGAGCTCACCCATGAACCTGATGGCCTCCACTCTCACAGGGGCCTGAGGGTCCTGCAGGTACAGCAGGCTCTGCTGCAGGTATTGAGCAGCCCGGCTCCTGTCCTGCTGCAGCTGCAGAGAGCACAAGGCTATGGGCATGTCCCAGTCCCTCCTCCCAGCACCCACCATTCCCTTCCCCCCCAGGCCATTCCCATCTCCCAGCCGGGAGCCCCGTGGGACTGACGTCGAGAGGGAGTCACGGGCAGAGGGGTCCCAGGGGTGCAGAGACCCCTCCCTCCTGCTGGGGGTGGGGAGGGGAGAGGGGTCTGGAGAAGAGTTTCTGAGGGCTCTGCTCTTGGGGACAGGGAACAGGGATGCAGCTCCAGGCGGTGGGCAGGGCAGGCCCAGCTGCAGAGCCCACAGCCCAGACACGGGGGCAGCCCTCGTCCAGCCTGAGCCTTGGGGCTTGTCCTCACCAAGCAGTGCCCAATCCTCCATGTCTCCTGTGTCTCCTCCAGGTCTCTGAGCTGTTGCCACTTGAGGAGCTCTGCTGCAGCCAGGAGGGCTTTGCTGGAGGCCTGCACAACAGCAGAAGCAGGAGATGGCAGCACAGCCTGGGGAAGGAGACCTGGCGTCCCCTTCCACCTGGCTTTGCTCCTGGGCTGATCCTGCCCTTCAAGGCTGGGACGTGCCCTGGACAAACATCTGGGGGCTTCTTCCTGCATCTCTGCTTAGCTTTGAAATCTGTACCTGGGCCACACCCTGACTTCTGTCGCTCAGGTGAAAGCAAAGCGGCAGCAGGCCCCTTCGCACTTTGCTCTTCATCTGCCTCTTGTTCTTCCCCTCCACCACCTTCACCAGGTAAGTGAAGAGCATGATGGAGAATTCCCTCAGGCCACTGAAACCCTGGCAGGGAGAAGCAGAGCAGGACTTCAGCAAGAGCAGCTCTGCCCATCATGAGACCCTGCACAGCTGGCAGAGATTCTGGGTCTCTGAGAGCAGCTGCCAAGGAGGAGCTGGGCTGGGCTGCAGAACCCAGGAGCCCTCGCGCCAGAGCCCGGGGGAGAAAGGAGAGCAGCAGCCCCTGCTCCCCGTGCTGCCCACAGGGCTGGGTGCAGGGCAGCTGTCCTTGCCCAGGGCCCTCTGTGGGGCTCGGGCTCCCACATCAGCCTCACGTTGTCAAAGATGGGCAGGATCTTGTCCACCAGCTCCACGGCGATGGGACTGGCCTCCTCCCTCCTCAGTTCAGGCACCACGTTGAGGAAGACCACCAGGACCTTAATCTTGATATTTTTATTGCGATCCTGCAGAAGCTCCATCAAGTCTGGCAGGAGCACCAGCATTTTTCTCGCCTGTGTGAAACAAAGGATGTCCATGTTGTGAAAAGGCCTGGAAAGCTCCCTGGGCCCCCACCAGGCCCCACATGGCAGGGAGAGCGCTGGACTGACTCCCAGCCGAGGCCACTGCCTCAGCCCCTGCCCCAGCCCCCGGCGGCCACCGTGGCTCCCCTGGGTGACCCTGCTCACCATGTCAGGTCTCTCTGAGAGCGTCACCAGGCCCCTGAGCCCCAGTGAGAGCATGGCCCGGCTGGGATGCCTCAGAAACCTCCAGCGATGATACATTCGAGCAACGTGCTGCTCTGGCGAGTTCATGCTGGACAGAAGCTGGAAGAAACCCAGCCGTGAGGGGCGGGCAGAGCTGGCTGAGCTCCCTGCTCCAGGAGGCTCCTGGTTCCCAACAGCAGCTGAGGACAAGGGCACCGGGGCTTCTCCTGGGAACTCACAGCCAGGCAAGAGGTGTCCTCTGTGAGAGAGCAGAAGAGCATCTTCTGCCTCCGGAGCCGGAGCTGGGTGAGCAGCTCAGCCAAAACCTCCTCCAGTCTCTCAGATAGGGAGAACATCACCTCCCACATGACCAGGGCAGTGCTGTGAGCCAGAGCGCTCTGTCAGCAGGGCTGCCTGGGCCACAGCAGCAGAGCTCCGTGGGTCTGGCAGCCAGGGGGTCTCTGGGCCCCTGTCCCCACCGGGAACAAGCCCTCAGGGCTGTCGGGGCCAGTACCTGTCTCCTGGTGGAGCCACATCCAGCAGCGCCCTGACTGCCTCCTGAGGGCACTTGGCAGCCATGGCCAGCAGCAGGGACTCCACCCTCTGCAGGGCTGGCACCTTGTTGATCCAGTCCAGGTGTTGGTGGACACAGCTGATGATTCTTGGCACCTGGAGGGGACACGACACGCGTGAGGATGGGGGGTGCTGCAGCTCAAGGGGGATCCCAGGAAGAATCTGGGGGGTCATGGAGGGTCCCAGGAAGGATCAATCGAGGCTGCCGCTGCAGTGCAGCCATTTCCTCAGCTGCCCTTCCCAGCCCTCGCTGCTGCCTCGGTGGCTTCAGGAGCCTCCAAGGCTCTGGGAGGGAGGCAGGGAGGGCTGGAGGGGGAACGAGGCCTGCCAGGGCTGCAGGGCAGCCCAGCCACAGGCCACTCACATCCACCAGCCAGAAGTCAGGCTCTGCCGTGACCACATCCATCATGCTGCTGGCCAGCTGCTCCTCGTAGATGCTGGAGTCTCTCAGGGCCCCAACAGTTACACAGAGGAAATCTGTCCTCTCCGAAGGCTGGAGCTGCTCTGCAAACATCTTTGGGAGGGAGGCAGGGAGGGAAGAGATGTCACACCAAGTGACACCAAGTGGTGCTGCTGTGCTGGGCCCTGCCAGCAGGCCTGGCCAGAGGGGCCTGGTGAGGAGAGAGGGCCCAGGGTGAGGGAGGAGGTTTGGGGTCACGGGCACAGGGTGCTGGCCCCACAGCCAACCAGGGCTGGCTGGTGGCCAGGAGGGCTGGAGCTGCTGCTGGGGCACCGGCCTGCAGCCCTCACATGGTCCCTGCTCAGGGGCAGCAGGAACCCTCTCCCCAGGCCGGCCAGGCCAGCCCAGTCCCACCGTTCCTGGTGCTGTTGTTCACACAATCCCCCGCTGAGACTGTGGGCAAAAGTCCCAGCAGGGGGAAGCTCAGGGAGCTGCTCACCTGGATGATGTCAGTGGCGCTGGTCACACAGTGCAGCGCCATGGCCTGAACTTGCCATTTGAGCTCCTCCTCCTCCTCCCCTGGCAGTGTCATCACTGAGGGGACAAAGACACAGGAGGGGTAAGAGCCAGCAGCTTTGCCAGCAAGCTGAGCAAGTCCTGAGCAGAGCTTGGAAGGAGGAATGGCTGAGGAGGGAGGTTATGAGCCACAGCCAGGGGAGGGGCTGGTTGGTGGGCAGCAGGGTCAAGAGCAGGGGCACCTGCCTGCAGTGTCTGCATCCCAACGCTCCTGGCCTGGGGAACGCCACGGAGCTGGAGCTCTGGGGACATCCCACAGTTAAACCATGGTTGGAATAATGGTGCCGTGGGGATTGAGGGCTCGGGGGGCTGGAGAGCTGCAGGGCAGGGGCACCAGCTCTTCAGGGGAGGTGGGCAGCAGGAGGAGTGGGGCTGCCTCCTGTTTGGAGGAGCAACTCAGCTACATGGGACGAGCAGCAGCCTGGGAGAGAGCGTGTGGGTCAGGAGCAGAGGAGAGGCAGTGCTGGGGACATGGTGGTGCCTCCACCCACCCCCGGAGCGGTCTGTCACAACGCCCAGGAGGGCAAGCAGACGTACTGGGTGATGCTGGTGTGCAGAGGGCTGCAGCCCACCACAGCTTACATTTTTGTTGGAGTAGCACATGGAGGCAACAAAGAGCATCCAAAGCCACATCCCTGGTCTCTCCTTCCTTGAGTGACGTGAGGAGGAGGAGCTGTCCCAGCAGCTGCCCGAGGACCGGGATCTGGATGTCTCTGCCAGAGGGTCGGCTGTGCTCCTTGGGAGCAGCCTGGGCCAGGGAGGCAGAACAGCAGAAGGGCTGAGGGCTCCCAGAGCAGCAGCTGGGCAGCAGGGAGAGCTGCAGGGAGGGGAGATGGCCTGGCTGGAGGGTGCCTGGTCCTTACTTCTGGTGAGGTCAGAAAATGGACCAGATTCCTAATCCTCCCCACGCTGCTCTGGCGCACGCGGGCTTCCTCAGAGGAGGTGAAGCTCAGCAGCAGCTGGGAGGAGAGAAGCCGCTGGTTTGCCCTGGGAGCAGACGCCTGCTCCAGCAGGGTGTGGGGACCATCCACTCTGGAGCAGACAATCCCTGCCCCCCAGGGTGAGGAACAAGCCCACTCTCTGCACATGCCAGACCTGGAAGATCATCTGCAGCAGCTCGCTGAATCTGGAGGTAGGGATGTTGAGCAGCAGCTCCTCCAGCATGCTGTCCATGGTTTCCAGGGTCTGCCAGGAGGAAAGAGTCAGTGTCTCCTGCTGTCTCCCGCAGCCCCAGGAGACTGAGCTGAACTCCCAGAGCCCTGGGAGATTGCCGGGGGCAGACAATCCGCTGGGAGCAGAGCAGCCTGCAGCCCTGGCAGTGGCCAGGCCCATGGGAAGGGAGCACAGGAATGAGGGTGGGAAAGGAAAGCTGAGCCCCTGCCCTGCCTGGGACCTCTGGTCATATCGTGACACAGGGTGGCCAGGCAGCAGCCCGGAGGGACTGGGGGCTCCTGCAGCTCCCCCAGCACTTACCTTGGAGTAGAGGACAATGTCCAGCTTCCTCATTTTCAGTTCTGGAGGAAGCAGGAAGACCATGGAGAAGCAGGCTCGTAGGAGGCTCTGCTCTTTGCCCTCCAGCACCGTCTGCACTGAGCTGCAAGGAGAGAGAAGCCAGTGGGACACTGCTGCTGGGAGCGGTGCCTCCAGGCCCTGAGCAGCTGGGCAGGATTTTCTGGGGTGGGGGTCCCCGGGGGTTGGGCAGGTACCTCAGCTCGGCGATGGCCAGCATGGCGAGCTGCTGCACTTGTGTCTGCAGCTGGTGCCTGGGCTCCTCTTCCAGCAGCTCCTGCAGAGCACAGCCAGGATGGGAGCTGCCAGCTCCCTGCACCCAGTGCCACCAGGCCCTCACCCTGCCCAGGCCCTGTCCTCACAGGGTGCCAGGGGGCCCTGTCCCCTTCCCCGGCGCCCCACGTGTCTCCTCACCTTGATGTTCTCTGCCAGCTCATATCTGCGGCAGAAGACATCCAGGCCCTCTGTCAAGCCACTGAGCCTGGTGGCTCTACACAGGATGTGGATGCACTCCAGGAACTTAATCTTCTGGCCCTGCTCCTGGCAGCCGGGGGACAGAGAGACCATCGGGGAGGGTGAGAGGGGGCACACAGCTCCAGCAGCCCGGCAGCAGAGCCCCCGGCAGTTGGAATGGCCGCCGTTACCTTTCCTGGGCTGCTGGCAAAGTTCACGATCACATCGACGATTTCCTTTTGCTTTCCATATGCAGGGAACCAGCTGGGATCTGGCAGAGGAGGAGGACAGGGGGGCTGTAGGGGGTGCGGTGGCCGCAGGGAGCAGAGGAAGGGGCTCTGCCCTCCGTCCAGCCCCGTGCCCGCTCCCCTGGCCCGTCCTGCCCGTGCCTGTCGGGGCTGCAGCGTGCCCGGCAGAGGGGCCGCGGGGCTGGGGCAGCGCAGCAGGGAAAGCCCCCCGAGCTCCAGGCTGAGCACCCGGCTGCCAGCGGGGCAGGAAGGGGCCCTTCCCACAGCCCCCTGGCTCCGGCCGGCCCAGCTGCCTCGGGCTGCCCCTCCTCACTCACCCACATGCAGTGGCAGGACCGTGGTCTCCTCGTGGGGCTCCAGGGGAGAGCTGCTCTCCTGGGGATCCTCCACCTCTGCCCAGGCCACCCTGGGGCGGCTGGGGGGTCTCCCTGCCATCCTGCAAAACAGGGGCAAGGGGAAAGCGGCTGGGCTGGGAAGGGGGAAGCTGGGGTGAAATGCCTCGGCACCGCGGGGCTCAGGGGGTGGCAGGGAGAGACGTGGGCTGCGCTCGGGGGCTCCTGGCCAGCTCCTGGCCTGTCTCCTCGCTGTGCTGCCAGACACTGGGGTGCCTGACCACAGGCAGGGCACTGGGGTGCACCAAGGGACATCATGAAGGGTTCCATGGCAACCTTGGAACTCAGGGCTGGCCATGCCACAGAAGGACAATCTGACCAGTGTGCAAGAGGAGGGGTGCAGGGGACAGCACACTGCAGGTGGCAGGGGTGCAGAAGGACCTTTAGTCCCTCCTGGCCACCCTGTCCTGCCACCTGCTCTGCCCTTCGCTTGGATCTCATGGCACTGCTGCGAGGACATCCCCAGAGCTGTGTCTCACTGAAACAAAGAAAGTTCACCCAACAGTCTAAGCACTGTTCAGTCGGTATCTTTATTCATGACGCCGGACGCACAGGGGATAGCTCCTCCAAAAATGTGCCCACCTCACAGGGTAAGGTGAGAGATATATATACAGCTGATACTTAATTATGTGTATTATTTCTAAGAGGCAGTCTACATATTAGTTTCCTGAGAAATCATTTACATAAGTGTCCGCCCATTATCGCATGCATGTTAAGTCCATTAGGGTCTCCTGGGGGTCGTTTACTTCATCCTGGAGTCTTCCTCACAGAAACCTTTGGCCGAGTTCTGTCTTATCTCTGCTGACTCCTCAGTAGAACTGGTTACAGCAGGCATCCCTACTCCCAGTTCAAAGGCTTCTTTCTTCTTCAAGGACCCGTGTATTTCTTCCCTAAAACTACAGATAAGCTCACACAAAAGGCTTTTGCAACTCACTAGCAGTAGGCCCAGATGACAGATCTACATCCTACAAGCAGTTAACTATTTGAAGTCAGAGTTTGGTTAATGCTCCGTTTCATTCCCCCCTTTTCTCGTTGCAAATTCTTTTGCAACAATTCTGAAGTAATTCATCATGCTTTACTGACTTGGTAAAATACTTTTCCGTTTCTACCTGATATCTGCCTTTGTTTCTTTTCCATTCCCAGTAATTTTCTGTTGAATTCCAGCAGCACCTTATAAAACACTTCAGCATAGCAAAAATTATTATACTTAATACTAGTAAAATTACTAGTCCTGCAATTAATTGCTTTAGCCACTTAAAATGAGGAAGCCATGAGGTTAGTTTGTTCCACAGTTCTTCAATCCCATAAGAAGTATCATCCTGACTGACTTGATGCAGGAGTTTTTGTTTGCTCCCAAATTTCTGCTAAGTCTGTAGCAATCCTGCCAATTTGATCTATACACACACAGCAACTTGTGTTAATCGCTGTACAGACCCCTCCTGGTAATGCTAACAACAGATCTAATGCCAGGAGCTTTTGAAGTACAACCTGAGATAGGCTAGAAGCTCCAAGTTGTAAAGCTCGCAGAGCATCAACAGTCTCATTTTCAATTTTTTCTATCACTGCTGAAATATTCACGAGGGTCTTTTCTAATTTCCTTACCCCAAGCCATGGGAGAAACCACCTACAAAACTGTGGAATGCAGTGGGCCTTTCAGCGACAGCATTAGGGGCTCTTTTGGTTCACCTAATGAAAGTTTTATCCTTACCCAGTTTGTTTATGTATCTTATCAATAACGGTTATGCTAGGGACTAGAGTTCCTAGGGTACATGCTCCTTTCTGTTCAAGGGGCAAAATTTTCAAAGCACGCTTTCCACATAGCCAGTACCAGCCCACTTTGTGGTCTTTGGGTACCAGCCAGCCAACTGAGGGTTTCAACTTGTTTTTCTTATATTTTTGTAGAATTCCCTGGTGAAATGTTGGCAGCCCTTAACTCCTGTAAGAACTGCACCCTGCTGTGACTCCAACTTCTGTAGTCATATCATTTTTACAATAAGGGTCTGTTATACTCACTCCTTATCTCCCCTTGGTGGCGTTTAAATAGCACCTCTGTATATATGTGAAGTTATAGTCCCTGAGGGGTTGTTCTGTGGAGAGATTTTGTTGGAGGGACACGTTAGCACTGACTACGATGTAGGAAGCTTTGCTGGTGTCATCCGGGATAGGAACTCCCATATATTTTAGTGGTTCTGAGGAATGCCTTGGTAATTTAGAACAAATCCAACAATCATTTCTGTGGAGTATGTCTGTAATGTACTGTATCGTGGTCAGATGGGAATTTTGGTCCCAAGAGAGTTCTTGTTGAAACTGGCTAGTGGCTGTTATAAATAAATCATTTTTCCCAAACTTAATAGTTTTGTATACCTAGATTAGGATGATCCCCATTACCCACTGTCCCTTTCCCATGATTGGTCCTGCAATTATCAAATTTATATATCTAAATTGCCATTTTATCATCAAAAGAGTCTTTGGTCCCACAGGTTTTGTCATCCACTGTTTCCAGGTGCTTGCTTTACTCGTGAATAGTGGATCCAGGTGCGTTGTTCTCTGATCTTGATTGCAGTAAAAGTTGTCAGCAACACCTGGAAGGGTCCTTCCCACTGCTGCTCAAGCGGAGATCCTGCAAAGACTTTTACAGACACATAATCACCTGGTTTAAAATAACGAATTGGTTTATCTAGCCCTCTTATCAGAGGATATTGCAGCTGATACCCCAAAAGGAGGTATTATTTCATTTAATAACAGTTTGATTAGCTCTCTTGCCTTATTTGTTCTGCATGGGACAGCCTCTGGCCAACCTGAGAAGGTATCAGCCATCGCCAGCAAATATCAAAACCCCCCTTTTCTAGGGAGTTCAGAAAAAATGTGCCAATGTTGCTCAGGATGATCCCTTTTCCCAATTGTCCCTAATTTCACTCGATGGGTCGTATTGGGATTGTTCCTTAGGCATATCTCACATTGTTGGGAGGCCTGTTGTCCTGGTTTGAGCCAGGATAAAGCCAGTTTTTCTTTTGCTGATTCCTTTTTTTCATTTCAGTGAGCTTTCTTCAACTAGCAACTGCGTGTTCTGCTAGGTTGATAAGACACTGGAATGTTTTTATAATTGCTGGGCCCTCAAGGTCGTGCCTTTGCTCTGCCAGCTCAGACACTACGGGGGGATTTGTGGCCCCCCCGTGGGACGCTGGGTTAGACGAACAGCAAAACTGGCCAGAGAGATTCCACCCCATGTATCTACGTAGGGTCGGGGGAAGGTCGGAGATGACAGAAGAAAACTTCCTTCCTTCCTGCTTCGCTCTCTCGCTGCTTTGCTTCGCCTGTCTCGTTCCTTCTTCTCTCTCTCTCTTTCTTTCGTTCGTGGCCGGCGTCTGGGAGAACACCCTCTGCCCATCATCGTTGACCCATTGACCTCAAGCCCTCCTGACCCTCGTAACTCTCTGCCTTTCTCCAGGAGCAGCTTCGGGATCCCTCGGAATTGTCTCGTCTCAGGGAAGTGCTGTGGGAGTTGCTGGGGGTTGGGGGAGGCGAGAGGCTTCTACCCACACCTTTGTATAATCACATATATATATATATATTTATATATATCTCCTCTCATATCACATATTAGTATTCTAATTAAAGCTGCACGGTTCAGTTTTCAATCTAGCCAAGTCTCTCTCTCTTTTTTCTCTCTCTCCTTCCCTACCTGGGTGGGAGGGGGAGGGGATCGAGAGCATTGTTGTCAAACGGTGACAACAATTAATTGGCGCCCAACGTGGGGCTCGAATTTTAAGCCCAGATTACAAATTCCGTCTCTGATGGGAGAAATCCCTCACATAGCAATGGCAAGCAATTTTGCTGAATTTTCTGATGGATTGAAAACTGAACAGACATTTGTTGCAATGAATCTACTGGATTTTCTTTCAAGCCTGCAGCTGTACCTGTGGGATGCAGCCGAGAGCATTCTGCTTTTTGTGGCTGCTCTTGTGATCGTTTTATGGTTTATTGATAGAACTGTAGCCATCATCAACCGTATAATCACTGGCTTGGTGATTTTAGGGATTATGATACTGTTCTTTATGGGGGCACTGTATATGTACAGCCACAGTACAAGTCCTAGCTGGTCCAACTTTAAACCTCTGTTTTCTTTCAAGCTGAATCTCCCAGTTTTTGATCTGAATAGCATTGTCACAGTAGGGATGTTTTTGCTGAATGTTTGTAATGTAATGTGGATGCGTAGGGCCAGCTGCTGTTCTGCTCACTGCCACTCCCCCACAGGCAATGTTGTTGCCACTGCTGCTGCCAACACCACTGCTGCCAATACCACCACTCCTACTGCTACAAAAACCACTGCTCCTACAGAGACAGAGTCCAATCCATCGCAAATCAGGCTAGTTGATCCTGTGACCAGGAGCAAGGCAAAGGCAAAGCGCTCCACCCTTTTCACCCGCTCCCGTCTGAGATATCCAGAGTTCCTTAAAGCAGCAGAAGGTGAGGGTGAGGAAGAAGAGGATTCTAATACAGTTGATGGAGTGGGTGCCTCTCAGATAAAAAAACAGAACACTCTCAAACAGATAAAGTGACAGCAGGCCCTCCTCAATCAGATGACGACCTTGTCCATCTTTATTCTATGAAAGAACTGCGCCTCATGAGAAAGGACTTTACCCGCATTGAGGGTGAGGGAATTCCTCCATGGTTGCTCCGATGCTTTGATAGTGGTGCTGAAACCCACAACGTGGATGAGAGAGAAGCCAAGCAGTTGGGATCCCTGGCCAGAGATGCTGGTATTGACAGAGCACTTAGTAATAAGGTGGGAACTACCACCCTGTGGGACCGACTTCTTTCAGCTGTGAGAGAGAGATACCCCCACAAGGGTGACATCGAATGGCACCGGAGCAGGACACCCACTCTTGAGAAAGCCATCACATACTTGAGAGAGATAGCTGTGCAAGAAGTTATCTATGATAAAGATGGACTTACAAATCCTGATGATGTTGAGTGAGACACACAGATGTTCTGGAGACTTGCTCAAGCTGTACCAGCAGCACATGCCCAGATATTCTCCTTCATGGGATGCTTTGATGACGACCTAAGACCAACTGTGCATGAGGTGGCTTTCAAAGCACGACAGCATGGAGACATCATCTCTGATTCTCTTCAGTTCCAAACCTCAGCCATTGAAAATGTGACTGACAGAAAGAATAGGATGCCAAATGGATGGGGAAGTAAACTATAGATTCTCCCTAGAGACGACGGGCCACGTGTTGCAGACGTTAATAAGAGACGTCCTGCTGCGAGACAGCAGCGAGGAAGACAGGACTCACTGCGACGCCACCTGCGGTCTCTCTTGAAAAATTATTTTAAACAGGACATGAGAGTCTGGGACATGAAACCCACTGATATTCTCCAGTTGCGTGTGCAAGAGCTACTAAACAGAACAAACCCAGGAGATGGTTCTTCCAAGAGGAAGGTTGCATCTGTATCAGGATGGTTCATCGAGTTCTAATGCTCAGCCCTAGAGATGCCCTGCCTCCCTAGAGATGCCCTGCCTCTGGCCAGGAGGAGGAGAGGGATAACCGAGTTTATTGGACTGTGTGGGTTCGATGGCCTGGCACATCAGAACCACAAAGATACAGAGCTTTGGTGGACACGGGTGCACAGTGCACACAGGTGCCGTCGAATCATAAGGGAACAGACTCCGTCTCTATCTCTGGAGTGACAGGAGGCTTTCAACAGCTGACTGTTGTGGAGGCTGACGTGAGCCTTACTGGTGAGGAGTGGCAGATGCACCCTATAGTGACTGGCCCAGATGCTCCGTGCATCCTTGGCATAGATTATCTTAGGAAAGGATACTTCCGTGACCCAAAAGGGTACCGGTGGGCCTTTGGTATAGCGGCTGTAGAGACTGAGGATACTGAACAGCCGCGTACTTTGTCTGGCCTTTCAGATGACCCTTCTGTAGTGGGGTTGCTGAAGGTTGAGGATCAACAGGTGCCAGTTGCCACTTCAACGGTGCATAGACGACAGTATCGCACCAACAGAGATTCGGTGATCCCTATTCACAAGCTGATCCGGCAATTGGAAGGCCAAGGTGTGATCAGCAGGACCCATTCACCCTTCAACAGTCCCATCTGGCCAGTGCGAAAGCCTGATGACGAGTGGAGGCTGACAGTGGACTATCGTGGCCAGAATGAAGTGACACCACTGCTCAGTGCTGCTGTACCGGACATGCTAGAGCTTCAGTATGAGTTGGAGTCGAAAGCAGCTAGGTGGTATGTCACTATTGACATTGCACATGCATTCTTCTCTATTCCCATAGCACCAGAGTGCAGGCCACAGTTTGCTTTCACCTGGAGGAGAGTCCAATACAGCTGGAATCGACTGCCCCAGGGGTGGAAGCACAGCGGGGCCCTTCCCACAGCCCCCTGGCTCCAGCCGGCCCAGCTGCCTCGGGCTGCCCCTCCTCACTCACCCACATGCAGCGGCAGGACCGTGGTCTCCTCGTGGGGCTCCAGGGGAGAGCTGCTCTCCTGGGGATCCTCCACCTCTGCCCAGGCCACCCTGGGGCGGCTGGGGGGTCTCTCTGCCATCCTGCAAAACAGGGGAAAGGGGAAAGCGGCTGGGCTGGGAAGGGGGAAGCTGGGGTGAAATGCCTCGGCACCGCGGGGCTCAGGGGGTGGCAGGGAGAGACGTGGGCTGTGCTCCTGGCCAGCTCCTGGCCTGTCTCCTCGCTGTGCTGCCAGACACTGGGGTGCCTGACCACAGGCAGGGCACTGGGGTGCACCAAGGGACATCATGAAGGGTTCCATGGCAACCTTGGGACTCAGGGCTGGCCATGCCACAGAAGGACAATCCGACCCGTGTGCTGGAAGAGAGGTGCAGGGGACAGCACACTGCAGGTGGCAGGGGTGCAGAAGGACCTTTAGTCCCTCCTGGCCACCCTGTCCTGCCACCTGCTCTGTCCTTCGCTGGGATCTCATGGAGCTGCTGCGAGGACATCCCCAGAGCTGTGTCTCACCACCCTCCCAGGGAAGAACTTCTTCCTCACGTCCAACCTGAATCTACCCAGTGAATGCCCCAAATGCCTCCAACACATTTCCCTGGAGCAGGGCCCGGCTGGGATGCCTCAGAAACCTCCAGCGATGATACATTCGAGCAACGTGCTGCTCTGGCGAGTTCATGCTGGACAGAAGCTGGAAGAAACCCAGCCGTGAGGGGCGGGCAGAGCTGGCTGAGCTCCCTGCTCCAGGAGGCTCCTGGTTCCCAACAGCAGCTGAGGACAAGGGCACCGGGGCTTCTCCTGGGAACTCACAGCCAGGCAAGAGGTGTCCTCTGTGAGAGAGCAGAAGAGCATCTTCTGCCTCCGGAGCCGGAGCTGGGTGAGCAGCTCAGCCAAAACCTCCTCCAGTCTCTCAGATAGGGAGAACATCACCTCCCACATGACCAGGGCAGTGCTGTGAGCCAGAGCGCTCTGTCAGCAGGGCTGCCTGGGCCACAGCAGCAGAGCTCCGTGGGTCTGGCAGCCAGGGGGTCTCTGGGCCCCTGTCCCCACCGGGAACAAGCCCTCAGGGCTGTCGGGGCCAGTACCTGTCTCCTGGTGGAGCCACATCCAGCAGCGCCCTGACTGCCTCCTGAGGGCACTTGGCAGCCATGGCCAGCAGCAGGGACTCCACCCTCTGCAGGGCTGGCACCTTGTTGATCCAGTCCAGGTGTTGGTGGACACAGCTGATGATTCTTGGCACCTGGAGGGGACACGACACGCGTGAGGACGGGGGGTGCTGCAGCTCAAGGGGGATCCCAGGAAGAATCTGGGGGGTCATGGAGGGTCCCAGGAAGGATCAATCGAGGCTGCCGCTGCAGTGCAGCCATTTCCTCAGCTGCCCTTCCCAGCCCTCGCTGCTGCCTCGGTGGCTTCAGGAGCCTCCAAGGCTCTGGGAGGGAGGCAGGGAGGGCTGGAGGGGGAACGAGGCCTGCCAGGGCTGCAGGGCAGCCCAGCCACAGGCCACTCACATCCACCAGCCAGAAGTCAGGCTCTGCCGTGACCACATCCATCGTGCTGCTGGCCAGCTGCTCCTCGTAGATGCTGGAGTCTCTCAGGGCCCCAACAGTTACACAGAGGAAATCTGTCCTCTCCGAAGGCTGGAGCTGCTCTGCAAACATCTTTGGGAGGGAGGCAGGGAGGGAAGAGATGTCACACCAAGTGACACCAAGTGGTGCTGCTGTGCTGGGCCCTGCCAGCAGGCCTGGCCAGAGGGGCCTGGTGAGGAGAGAGGGCCCAGGGTGAGGGAGGAGGTTTGGGGTCACGGGCACAGGGTGCTGGCCCCACAGCCAACCAGGGCTGGCTGGTGGCCAGGAGGGCTGGAGCTGCTGCTGGGGCACCGGCCTGCAGCCCTCACATGGTCCCTGCTCAGGGGCAGCAGGAACCCTCTCCCCAGGCCGGCCAGGCCAGCCCAGTCCCACCGTTCCTGGTGCTGTTGTTCACACAATCCCCCGCTGAGACTGTGGGCAAAAGTCCCAGCAGGGGGAAGCTCAGGGAGCTGCTCACCTGGATGATGTCAGTGGCGCTGGTCACACAGTGCAGCGCCATGGCCTGAACTTGCCATTTGAGCTCCTCCTCCTCCTCCCCTGGCAGTGTCATCACTGAGGGGACAAAGACACAGGAGGGGTAAGAGCCAGCAGCTTTGCCAGCAAGCTGAGCAAGTCCTGAGCAGAGCTTGGAAGGAGGAATGGCCGAGGAGGGAGGTTATGGCAAGAATTAAGGCCAGAATAAGTAGCTCCCATATTCACCAAAAATTAACCCTGTCTTTCCCCAGCTTTATTGTACTGCTGGGGGATTTAATTCTGCCAACAGTCAGGCAGAGTCCCCATCTCGAGCTGTTGTTCCTTTTTTCGACATAGACATAGAGGGGCCCCTTCTGCCAGCAACCAGGACAATCCCTTTTCCAAGGCCCTTCTTGTTTACAATATACATGCTGATTCAACCCCAACTGGGCTCATTTCAGCAGTGCCTGTAATGGGCAATAACCAGCCAGGAAAAGAATTTAGAAATTAATCAATTTATCTGAGGTAGGTGAGCAAACAGCGCTGGGCAGCTGGAGAGTCTGTGCTCTGCCAACGGCGCGCACGCGGCTCCGCACAGGGTCCCTTTTATACAGTTCTTTTTCCCGCCGTTTGGAGGGTCCACCTCTCTTGGAAAATTCCATCCTTGCCCTGCCGTTTTTGGGAGGTCCTCCCCCCTCTCGGCAAATTCCATTCTCTTTCCCGCCCTTGTGGAGGGGGGGAGGGTCTGTCCTTTTCTCTCGGTAAATTCCATTCTCTGCGTTGTTGTTGTTGTTGTTGTTGTTCTCCGGGGCTTGCATAGTCTATCAAGATGTTATATAACTTACAGTTCTATCTACTTGATATGGCCATCAGCATTTAGCATTAAATAACAAAGTATAACTTCCAACATTAACCATCACATAACAGAACATAACTGCAAATATTTAATAAACATTGCAGCTTAACGCCCAGCCATTTACATTCACATTTGATCAGCAAATTAAATTCCTGATTCACCTATAACAGTGCCTATTAGACAGTGATCTCACACGTCTCACTGTGCCCTGGCCTCTGCTTTTTCCTTGCCATGCATTCTGTTATCCAGGGCTGATTGACATGTAAGCAGCATGTTCTATATTACCATGACTGTTTTGAGCAGCTCCAGCTCTCTCCTGATTAGCCCCACAGGCTGTTGCCAATTCAACAGCTCTGATTCTCTAAAAGGAACACACACATCAACGAGTTGTCCCTCTACCTTGACTGCTTGTCATAAAGGGGCATGAGCAGCAGGACCCTGTCCCCTCACTCTTCTAGCCACTGGACTGGGATCTGTATCCTCCAAATGTCCACTCACCCCCCTCATATTACCAGGGTGGAGAGGGAAAGCTGAGGTACCAACACCTGAACATCTACTTTCTCATCCCCTTTCACTGACTGACAACAACTTTCCTTATTAAACTTACATTTTCTTCTTGTACCATCATAAAACCACCCACACACAGCACATCAGCTCATCCTCCTTCATTTTTGCAAAACAGTATTGACTGCAATATGATATTGCTATAAATAATAGTGGCCACCAATTATCAAATTGTTCCAGGGAAAGGGTTACTCCCAAACTTACTCCAGTTTCCAGAATACATCCTGCGGAGGGCACATTACCCATTTTAATAACACAAGTACAAGACACAAGTGAAACAAAAGACAGTATCAGACCCAAGGAAAACAAGACTTTTTAACAGTTACCAGAGACAAGTAAAACAACTTTTTCAAAATGTCCCCTTTAGACTGTCTCTTTACCATTTTAGTCAGATCCCAATCGATATGCAGATGCAAAAACTGTCATCCAATAAACAAAATAAGTAATTCAAAAGACCAAAATTACCATAACCAGACAAATCTTAAATCAGAAAGACAGAAAAGAGCACAAATTCCCAGGAACCAAGTTGACCAATCAGGGGACCCCTATCCTAAGCTTCGAGTTCATTCAATATGAGGACAGAGGTCGGGATACCGATGTTACACACACACACATTTATTACAGCTACTATTAAAAACACCTGCACACCGCACTTTGTCCCATTTTCCTTCTTGTCTCAAAAATAACATTAACTGCACAAGGTATTATAATTCAAAGTTCCATTAAAAGGCCACTTCTCCCCATCTTCCAACTTATACAGTGGCCACCACTGATTGCAGTAAGGTTTTCTACCACCCAGAGGGTGCTGGAGCACTGGAAGAGGCTCCCAAGCGAAGGAGCTTTTAATTAATTAGGTTTTATTTCTTTTTCTTTTTTCTTTTTGTTAATAACAGTGCTAGGGAATCCTCGTGGAAATGGCCAAGTGTTAAGGGCCATCCCAAACTGTCCGAGGGGCACAGAAGCAAGCTTGGAAATGCTGCTGCTGTCCAGCAAGGAGAAAAAGTGGAGGGGTGTGAATGAATGGGAGAGTCACACAGTTCTCTTCCACCCTATGTGGGCAAGGGTGGGGTTTTTTCTTTTTGTTTTTAATGCAGAATAAGGAGTCCAAAACACAGAAAGAAGTGCTTGCCATCACAACAACTCGTGTTGGTGAAGGTGCGTGCGCTGTAACAACGTCCCAACAGTCACTGAAAACCCTCTGGGTGTTCTGTGTCCACTGCACGCCTGAAGTGAGGATGGCAGTGGTGCCTTCCATCTCCTCTTGCAGTGCTGATCCTAAGAAACTCGTCTCTTAGTCAAATACTTGGCCCTTGTAACTCTGGGATCCTCACCAGGCTCTCGTGTTGCATCATCTGGTGTAGTGTAGCGAGCAAATTCTGGAAATCAGGCTTCAGGTTTAGATTTCCCTGCGAAAACTTTCTCTGCTGGCAAATCTTGTTTATTCAGAAAAGAATGACTGAAGTGGTTCACAGCCACCTGTTGTTCCAGATACTCTTGAAGAGGTTTAGTGCTTCTTGGAGCCGATGGGTCTGATTGTCCTCTTGCATAACCTTGTAGCTACCGCTCACCACCCCAGGTATGATAGCAGTCACATCATTAAAGCCCTGGATCCATTTTCGGGGTTGATCTTGTTGCCCTTCAACATCAAATGTATGTAAGTCTACTTTATCCACCTGAAAGTTGGTTTCAGAACTTCCTGATGTCAAAACTCTGCACCTGAGAAGATCCTGGTCAGACAGTCTATAGTCATTTTGTTTGACCGTGTCAGTCTTGTCTAGAAAATACTGTGCACAATCAATCAGTTGATAGTCGTTCGACCTCTCATAGCAGGATCTCACCCCTTTGTCTTGCCAAAGTGTTTTTGTATGTTCATAAAACTGTGGTGGGAAATCAAAGTCTTGTCCAGGTGGCTAAACTGAAGATATAGTTGATTCAAAAGTGGTTCTCAGGATTGGCTAGTTGAGCTGGAGGTGCCAAATTGCCCCCTGCTGTCACTATTGTCCCTATAGCTCCTTTAATATTGTTTTTCATATCCTGATTTTTCATTTTCTTCTCCTCAGCATGACGTCCATCCCGATGTCTCTGTCTGATGGCTGTGCTTTTACCAGATTCCCCAGCACCCAGCAGGAGGATGACGCGGGGGCGGGAGAGGGAGGCTCTGTTGGTGAGGGAGCAGCCAGGCCGGGCGGGTGAGGCTGATCTCGGCCTCCCAGGCAGTCGGGGTGAAGCCGCTCCCGGGCCCGAGGGCCTCTTCTGCCTCCAGGGGTGGCAGGCGGAGGGTCCTGGGGGTCCTTTGGGGCCGAAGCTCCAGGCTTGTCCCTGCCCAGGATGCAGCTTTGAGTCCTGGCCTGTCCTCAGCCCCTGCTCTGAGGCAGGACGTGGGCCTGGTGCCACCCCCAGCACCTCCCTGGCTGTCCCGGTGCGGCCGGGTGTCCCTGGGCGCCTGCCTACCTTTGCTCTGTGACTTAGCACCTTCTTGAGTCTGATGCCCCAACAATGGCAAAGGAGGCATTTTGGTAACAGCCATCATGGGTCCCCAGAAAAACCCGGTGACGTTTTTAGTCGATCGTGGAGCTCAAATTTCAGCACTTCCAGTTGATGACACCACTATCTGTGGGGCTGTAGCTTCAGAACAGCCACTCCATGCATTCAATGCCTTTGGCGTTGCTCGATCTGTGACCACAGCCCTAGTTTGCATATTGGTGCCAGGGGAAGATTGCCTCATTAAAGTAATAATGGCAGGAGGAGAATTTCCCCTTAGCCTGTTGGGTCTAGATGTTTTGAAGGGCCGTACTGGCTCGATAACCAGGGACAACAATGGGCTTTTGGCACCCCTGCAGTGCAGGTGAGGCTGTTGCAACCAGCACCAACTCTTCCCCCTTCCAAACTGACCAACATAAAACCACCTGTTGCCTTTGGGGGCCAGAAGGGGAGTTACCCCTTTAATAGAGGATTTGAAGGGGCAGGGAATAGTAGTCCTGAGCCACTCGCTGTTGAACCCTCCTGTTTGGCCCATGAGAAAGCCTGATGGGGAGTGGAGACTGACTGTAGACTGTTGAAGGCTGACTGCAAATACGGGCCCGCTGGCAGCCACAGGACCAAACACTGCCGAGCTCATCGCATCGGCCCAAGAGCGGCTGCACCCCACGATGGCAACAACAGATGGAAAAGATGTTGTTTTGGTCCAACTGCAGCCAGAGGGGAGGGAGCGCTTTGCTTGTACCTGGGAGGGGCAGCAATGCACCTTTACCAGCTCCCGAAGGGACACAAACACTCCCCTACCCAGGCACATCACACTTCAGTGAAAGAACTTGAGTTAGTCCCCAGAGAAGAAGGGGCAAGTGTCTATCAGTACATTGACGACATTCTCCTGGGGGGGAGCAGGTGGAGAAGCTGCAAACTACCCAGAATAACAGAACTTCTCACTTGGAAGGGCCAGGTGTGCAGATTCCACCAGGAAAGATGCAGCTGCCCTCGCAGGAAGTAAAATTTTTTGGGAATCTGGTGGAGGGGAGGAATGGCATGTATTCCATCTAACACCATCTCTTCTCTGTTTACTAAACAGCTACAAAATGTTTGATTTACAGCTGCTTCTGCTAAACGGGAGGGAAATCCATCGAAATATCGAGCAGCAGCATCGCAAGTAACCACTGAGCAGCAAAGAGCAACTGAAGGGGAGGGCAGTGCACAAGGAGGGGAACGGGCAGCTGGATGGAGTGTTTGCCAGCAGGAAGCTCCATCTGTCTCTCCTGTCTGAATCTGTACTGGCTCCTGTGCTGTCTAAGGGATGTACAGAATGGCTCCCGTTCCAGGAACAGAACGGGTGGGAAATCAATTGGACACCCATTTGGCAAAAAGAAAAGCGGAAGGCCATCCTGACCATTGCTAGACAGGCAACGTGTGCGGTAGCAGAGGCTACCTCACACCAGAAAGGTAACTCCCCAGTAAGTCACTGGAATAGCAGAGTTGATGAACTGGCCAGACTCACAGCCCTACAAAACATCCGAATAGCAGCAGTCCAGGAGTGGCTGTCGGAATGGTTGCACGTTAAAGGAAAACACACTGGAGTCAAAGATCTCTGCTGTGAGGCTCATGCCCAGGGGTGGCCCGTTACCAGAGAGCAAGGTAAAACCTGTGTCTCAGCCTGTGAGCAGTGTCACATCCGACCAGACAAACACCCCTTTGAAAAAAGCCCTTTACATTTGAGAGAAGGGGAAAGGTCCAGAGAGGATGGTCCCCACACCCTGCTGGAGCAGGCGTCTGCTCCCAGGGCAAACCAGCGGCTTCTCTCCTCCCAGCTGCTGCTGAGCTTCACCTCCTCTGAGGAAGCCCGCGTGCGCCAGAGCAGCGTGGGGAGGATTAGGAATCTGGTCCATTTTCTGACCTCACCAGAAGTAAGGACCAGGCACCCTCCAGCCAGGCCATCTCCCCTCCCTGCAGCTCTCCCTGCTGCCCAGCTGCTGCTCTGGGAGCCCTCAGCCCTTCTGCTGTTCTGCCTCCCTGGCCCAGGCTGCTCCCAAGGAGCACAGCCGACCCTCTGGCAGAGACATCCAGATCCCGGTCCTCGGGCAGCTGCTGGGACAGCTCCTCCTCCTCACGTCACTCAAGGAAGGAGAGACCAGGGATGTGGCTTTGGATGCTCTTTGTTGCCTCCATGTGCTACTCCAACAAAAATGTAAGCTGTGGTGGGCTGCAGCCCTCTGCACACCAGCATCACCCAGTACGTCTGCTTGCCCTCCTGGGCGTTGTGACAGACCGCTCCGGGGGTGGGTGGAGGCACCACCATGTCCCCAGCACTGCCTCTCCTCTGCTCCTGACCCACACGCTCTCTCCCAGGCTGCTGCTCGTCCCATGTAGCTGAGTTGCTCCTCCAAACAGGAGGCAGCCCCACTCCTCCTGCTGCCCACCTCCCCTGAAGAGCTGGTGCCCCTGCCCTGCAGCTCTCCAGCCCCCCGAGCCCTCAATCCCCACGGCACCATTATTCCAACCATGGTTTAACTGTGGGATGTCCCCAGAGCTCCAGCTCCGTGGCGTTCCCCAGGCCAGGAGCGTTGGGATGCAGACACTGCAGGCAGGTGCCCCTGCTCTTGACCCTGCTGCCCACCAACCAGCCCCTCCCCTGGCTGTGGCTCATAACCTCCCTCCTCGGCCATTCCTCCTTCCAAGCTCTGCTCAGGACTTGCTCAGCTTGCTGGCAAAGCTGCTGGCTCTTACCCCTCCTGTGTCTTTGTCCCCTCAGTGATGACACTGCCAGGGGAGGAGGAGGAGGAGCTCAAATGGCAAGTTCAGGCCATGGCGCTGCACTGTGTGACCAGCGCCACTGACATCATCCAGGTGAGCAGCTCCCTGAGCTTCCCCCTGCTGGGACTTTTGCCCACAGTCTCAGCGGGGGATTGTGTGAACAACAGCACCAGGAACGGTGGGACTGGGCTGGCCTGGCCAGCCTGGGGAGAGGGTTCCTGCTGCCCCTGAGCAGGGACCATGTGAGGGCTGCAGGCCGGTGCCCCAGCAGCAGCTCCAGCCCTCCTGGCCACCAGCCAGCCCTGGTTGGCTGTGGGGCCAGCACCCTGTGCCCGTGACCCCAAACCTCCTCCCTCACCCTGGGCCCTCTCTCCTCACCAGGCCCCTCTGGCCAGGCCTGCTGGCAGGGCCCAGCACAGCAGCACCACTTGGTGTCACTTGGTGTGACATCTCTTCCCTCCCTGCCTCCCTCCCAAAGATGTTTGCAGAGCAGCTCCAGCCTTCGGAGAGGACAGATTTCCTCTGTGTAACTGTTGGGGCCCTGAGAGACTCCAGCATCTACGAGGAGCAGCTGGCCAGCAGCATGATGGATGTGGTCACGGCAGAGCCTGACTTCTGGCTGGTGGATGTGAGTGGCCTGTGGCTGGGCTGCCCTGCAGCCCTGGCAGGCCTCGTTCCCCCTCCAGCCCTCCCTGCCTCCCTCCCAGAGCCTTGGAGGCTCCTGAAGCCACCGAGGCAGCAGCGAGGGCTGGGAAGGGCAGCTGAGGAAATGGCTGCACTGCAGCGGCAGCCTCGATTGATCCTTCCTGGGACCCTCCATGACCCCCCAGATTCTTCCTGGGATCCCCCTTGAGCTGCAGCACCCCCCGTCCTCACGCGTGTCGTGTCCCCTCCAGGTGCCAAGAATCATCAGCTGTGTCCACCAACACCTGGACTGGATCAACAAGGTGCCAGCCCTGCAGAGGGTGGAGTCCCTGCTGCTGGCCATGGCTGCCAAGTGCCCTCAGGAGGCAGTCAGGGCGCTGCTGGATGTGGCTCCACCAGGAGACAGGTACTGGCCCCGACAGCCCTGAGGGCTTGTTCCCGGTGGGGACAGGGGCCCAGAGACCCCCTGGCTGCCAGACCCACGGAGCTCTGCTGCTGTGGCCCAGGCAGCCCTGCTGACAGAGCGCTCTGGCTCACAGCACTGCCCTGGTCATGTGGGAGGTGATGTTCTCCCTATCTGAGAGACTGGAGGAGGTTTTGGCTGAGCTGCTCACCCAGCTCCGGCTCCGGAGGCAGAAGATGCTCTTCTGCTCTCTCACAGAGGACACCTCTTGCCTGGCTGTGAGTTCCCAGGAGAAGCCCCGGTGCCCTTGTCCTCAGCTGCTGTTGGGAACCAGGAGCCTCCTGGAGCAGGGAGCTCAGCCAGCTCTGCCCGCCCCTCACGGCTGGGTTTCTTCCAGCTTCTGTCCAGCATGAACTCGCCAGAGCAGCACGTTGCTCGAATGTATCATCGCTGGAGGTTTCTGAGGCATCCCAGCCGGGCCATGCTCTCACTGGGGCTCAGGGGCCTGGTGACGCTCTCAGAGAGACCTGACATGGTGAGCAGGGTCACCCAGGGGAGCCACGGTGGCCGCCGGGGGCTGGGGCAGGGGCTGAGGCAGTGGCCTCGGCTGGGAGTCAGTCCAGCGCTCTCCCTGCCATGTGGGGCCTGGTGGGGGCCCAGGGAGCTTTCCAGGCCTTTTCACAACATGGACATCCTTTGTTTCACACAGGCGAGAAAAATGCTGGTGCTCCTGCCAGACTTGATGGAGCTTCTGCAGGATCGCAATAAAAATATCAAGATTAAGGTCCTGGTGGTCTTCCTCAACGTGGTGCCTGAACTGAGGAGGGAGGAGGCCAGTCCCATCGCCGTGGAGCTGGTGGACAAGATCCTGCCCATCTTTGACAACGTGAGGCTGATGTGGGAGCCCGAGCCCCACAGAGGGCCCTGGGCAAGGACAGCTGCCCTGCACCCAGCCCTGTGGGCAGCACGGGGAGCAGGGGCTGCTGCTCTCCTTTCTCCCCCGGGCTCTGGCGCGAGGGCTCCTGGGTTCTGCAGCCCAGCCCAGCTCCTCCTTGGCAGCTGCTCTCAGAGACCCAGAATCTCTGCCAGCTGTGCAGGGTCTCATGATGGGCAGAGCTGCTCTTGCTGAAGTCCTGCTCTGCTTCTCCCTGCCAGGGTTTCAGTGGCCTGAGGGAATTCTCCATCATGCTCTTCACTTACCTGGTGAAGGTGGTGGAGGGGAAGAACAAGAGGCAGATGAAGAGCAAAGTGCGAAGGGGCCTGCTGCCGCTTTGCTTTCACCTGAGCGACAGAAGTCAGGGTGTGGCCCAGGTACAGATTTCAAAGCTAAGCAGAGATGCAGGAAGAAGCCCCCAGATGTTTGTCCAGGGCACGTCCCAGCCTTGAAGGGCAGGATCAGCCCAGGAGCAAAGCCAGGTGGAAGGGGACGCCAGGTCTCCTTCCCCAGGCTGTGCTGCCATCTCCTGCTTCTGCTGTTGTGCAGGCCTCCAGCAAAGCCCTCCTGGCTGCAGCAGAGCTCCTCAAGTGGCAACAGCTCAGAGACCTGGAGGAGACACAGGAGGCATGGAGGATTGGGCACTGCTTGGTGAGGACAAGCCCCAAGGCTCAGGCTGGACGAGGGCTGCCCCCGTGTCTGGGCTGTGGGCTCTGCAGCTGGGCCTGCCCTGCCCACCGCCTGGAGCTGCATCCCTGTTCCCTGTCCCCAAGAGCAGAGCCCTCAGAAACTCTTCTCCAGACCCCTCTCCCCTCCCCACCCCCAGCAGGAGGGAGGGGTCTCTGCACCCCTGGGACCCCTCTGCCCGTGACTCCCTCTCGACGTCAGTCCCACGGGGCTCCCGGCTGGGAGATGGGAATGGCCTGGGGGGGAAGGGAATGGTGGGTGCTGGGAGGAGGGACTGGGACATGCCCATAGCCTTGTGCTCTCTGCAGCTGCAGCAGGACAGGAGCCGGGCTGCTCAATACCTGCAGCAGAGCCTGCTGTACCTGCAGGACCCTCAGGCCCCTGTGAGAGTGGAGGCCATCAGGTTCATGGGTGAGCTCAGCCCCCGGGGACCCTCTTCTGGCAGCCTGGCCCCAGGCCCCGTGCAGGGCCCGGGCAGGGGGAGCAGCCCTTGGCTGCCAGAGCCCCGAGGGGCCGGGGCTGTGCTGGGCAGGGGCTGGGGAGCAGGGGCTCTGAGCACGCTGTGTTCCCAGGGCTGGTCGCACGGGGCCAGAGCAAGGAGAAGCTGTCAGAGTTCATCGGCGGTGAGCAGGGGCAGAGCTGTGCTGGGGCTGGGGCTGGGGCAGGGCCTGGGCAGGGGGCTGCCGTGCCTGGCCCTGCTCCAGGGAAACACCTCAGGGCAGGGGGAACATGTCAGGGGCGCCTGGGGCATTGCTGAGCAGCAGCAGCTCTCTCCCAGCCAGGGCAAGGGGCTGCCGTGGTCTGGAGGGGATGCCCCGGGGGTCTGTGCAGACGCCGAGGGTCATCTTGGTTCTCTCTTTCGGTCTCAGCCCTTGAGCCCTTGATGGAGGACAGCGACGCCTCTGTCCGCTGCCTGGCAGCTCAGACCAGTTACATCCTGAGCTGTCTAAAGGTGAAGGCAAGATCAGAACGCCCCGTGCGACCGTGGAGCTGCTGGTGCCCCTAGGCCAGGCTGTGGTGCAGCTCTGCTCCAGAAAATGGCTCTGCTCCAGTTCGGCCATGGTGAGCAGGGGCAGAGCTGTGCTGGGGCTGGGGCTGGGGGCAGGGCCTGGGCAGGGGGCTGCCCTGCCTGGCCCTGCTCCATGGCTGGAGAAAGGCTTCAGGGGCGGGGGATCTTGTGAGAGGCACTTGGGCCATTCCTGAGCAGCAGCTTCCAGCTGCTCCGCCGGTCCCACCTGCTCCTCCTGGCCAGGGACAGAGGCGGCTGGGGCCGGCATGGGAGGGTCTCTGCAGCCAGTGGGGTCTCACCACTGCTCTGCTTCCGTCCCTCCAGCCCTTGGGGATGGACCCTGACCCCTCAGTCTGTTCCCTGGCAGCTCCGGCCGTGCCGATCCTGGGAATTCTACAGGAGCGGTGAAGATCAGGAGGGTCCCTCCGAGCACTGCATTGCTGTTGCTGACGAGACGGGTCCAGGACAAGATCCCACCCAAGGGTGGGGTCCGTCAATAAACCATCTTTTTCTCTTGACCCAGGAGCTTCTCTGCCTTTCTTGGAACCGACAATATTCTGAGGCCTTCCCAGTCCCCCCAGGACCCTCATCTAGATGTACAGCCCCTCCCCCAGTTCAAACCAGTCCCTTGTAGTTCATCTCATGCCCCCCCAAGCCTGCCTGAAGGCTCTCCCAGTGCCTCCCAGTCCAAACCCCTAACCCCTAAACCCTCCTGTCCACACCAAGGGCTCCCCCCAGGCTTTTCCCATTCCCTGAAAGGAGGCTGGAGTGAGGGGGATGGGTGTTTTCTCCCCAGTAAAAATAGATAGGATGAGGAAATAGGCTCAGGTTGCCCAGGGAGGTTTAGGTTGGATATTAGAAGAAACTTCTTCCCCCAAAGGGTTGTCAGGCCCTGGCACAGGCTGCCTAGGGCGCTGGTGGAGTCTCCATCCCTGTAGGTGTTTCAAAGCTGTGTAGATGATGCCGAGGGACACGGGTCGGCGCACCACTGGTCACCAACAGCCAAATGGATTGAACTTTGTCAGAAAAACCCACACGATTCCAGTGTGTGCTTGCGTATTTGTCCTGGTTTGAGCCAGGATGAAGCCAATTTTCCTTTTTACTGATTTTTTTTCCTTCAGTAAGCTTTCTTTTAACTAGCAACATTCTGTTCTAACTAGGCTGATAAGAACCCATCCTTGTGGGTTCATTTCTCACCTCTCTTGAGTTTCTCTCACTTTGAATTTAAATTCTAATTCAGAGAAAAAGTCTCTTTTTTAACAGTCATATTACACAAATGCAGTTTTAAAAGTGATTGCAGAAATGCAATTATAAAATGACAAAAGGTTTTTTTTAATGCTGGTAATGTTTAATTGTGTATTAAGGCACTTAAACAAAAGATTGTAAAAAGTGATGGTGCATGAGTGCAATTATACAACATATAAATAACAAAATGTAGCATAATGAAATAGTAAGAAAACATACACAATAGAAGTATAATTTTAAAAAATACAATAGTACTTTAAGGCACTTAAAAAGCAAAACAGTGTAAAAAATGATGGTGCACAAGTGCAATTATACAACATATAAATAATAAAATGTAGCATAATGAAATATAATAACAAAACATATACAGTAACAATATAACTTGAACAAAAACCGCAACATGGCTGTTAAATAGAGGCTTTTCTTCTGATTAGAATTAAAATTCACAGTGAGAGAAACTCAAGAGAGGTGAGAAATGGATGAACTGAAGGGAAATCCCTGGGCTGGGCAGGGGCAGATCCAGGGGTGCCCAGGCCCAGGCTGTGGCTCCCGGGGCACACAGACCCCCTGCCACGTGCCAGGGCTCTGCAGAGCTTGTCACCCCGGGGGGCAGGGAGGGCCAGGGAGGGGGACACAGCCCTGGGGCACCTGCTGATCCCGGAGAGGTGTCCTGCTGGAGAGGTGTCCCGCTGGAGAGGTGTCCTGGTGCAGAGGTGTCCTGGTGCAGAGGTGTCCCACTGGAGAGGTGTCCCAGTACAGAGGTAAGGTGTCATGTCAGGGGTGTTTGTAAGGGAAAAGATGAGTGCTCCCAGCTCTTGGAAACCATGACTTGAAAGTTGTCAACTGCCCAGGCTCAGCACAGGGTTTTTTCTGCTCAGTTTCCAGATCAGCCTCGACAGTGAAAACTTCCTGCTCACCCAATATTGTGCAGCGTGTTTTGCAGTTGCCTGAAGAAGAAGCCAGGGCAAAGAAAAGTGCCCCATTTCCTGCAGACGGGTACGCCTGGCTGAGGCTGAAGGCATCTTTCACTAGAGTTAGTCCTCAGTCACAAACATGAAAGGAGCCCTGGGACAGATTTTTCTAGACTCCAGCCATCACTTCTCCTCCCATGACCATGGTTGATTTCAGCACCAGCCCATGACAGACACACTCTGCTGTTTGCTCTTGATTTTGCTGTCTCTCAGTCATGGCTGGTGTTTGTAGCTCATGCGGTGCAGCCTGTTCTGAATCAAGAGAGAAGAATCAGTGACAAAAGAGTGTTCAGGCAAACATCAAGGAGTCGAAGGCTTGTAACACACAGCATCGAACCTGCTCTGATCTGAGGCCAGGTGTCCCCAGAGCAGCTGCCCCTGTTCCATGGTTGTTCCTCCAGAGTCCCCGCTTGGAAAGGACCGGTGCTGGTTCAGAGCAGGCAGCCCCTGAGACACTTTCCTGCTGTTCTTGGATGCTTTTAATCATCCAGAGCGTTCAGCTCCAGCTCCAGGGCTCTTTCCACGGGTGTGAGTGCACACAAAGCTGTTGCGTTGCATCTGTGAGTGTTTTGAGCTGACAAGCAAATGTGGGAAAAATCTGTTTGTTCCCAGCCCTTTCCTTGTGATGTTTCCTTGGGAGTTATTGAATCTCTTTCTGGATTGTAGCCTCTCCAGTTGTCCCTCATGTTTTTCCAGGGACCTATTTGCCCCTGTCTTCTGCCAAAGTAACACCAGGAATCTTGTCTCTTTTCTCCCCAGCCTCTGCTGGACTTGAAACTGCCCATCCTGGAGCTTCTTCCAATGGAGTTGCATTCTACAAATACAGATGCTGTGAAGAGCCATGGACCCCTCTCCTGAGGCAGCCTTGCCACAAGGGACCATCACCCCCTGCTCCTGTGATCATCAAGATCTGTTCTGTATTTACCTGTATTAAGTTTCTAGATCTGTTCCTCCCCCCATGTGTGACTCCCCTTTCCCTGTTGCAGTAAACCTGTTCCAGTTTGAATTTCCAACCTTTCAGTCTCTCTTCCTTATTCTCCTTTTCTCTTCTCTCGGGAGGGTGACAGAGAGCAGTTCTGCCCTCTGGCTTGTGGTTCAACCTGACCACTAACCCAGGACAGAGGGGATAGTGTTTTCCTGCTGGGGAGCCCCCCCCTTTGTTTTTATCCACACAGGCTGTGCTGACTTCAGCAGCCCCACATCTGAGCTCGTCTGACTGCACTTTTCTAGATGTCTGGGCCTGCCTGATCCACAAATACACCAACAGCCAATGATGCTTTGTTAGGATTTTGAAGGCTCATCCCTCCATATTTTAACAAAGCTTGTTTTAGTCTTCCCCAGGAATCACTGGGGTGGTCACCTGGCCTCTGTTTACATTCCTGTACTTTGTCCTTGTGAGCTCTAATTGCATTTATCAAATCTCTAACCACTGCTTGGCAACGGTTTCTCTCTGTTTGCTGATTTGGATCCCAATTGGGATTTGCCTGAGTCCAGTCAGTCTGATTTCCTCCTGCCTGTTAGGATTGATTTCACATTCTTTTCCAGGGGCTCCAGGTGATGGGTGTTTACATCTAGGTCCCAGGTGACTGGAGGGTGGCTAATGTGACCCCATCTACAGGAAGGACCAGAAGGAGGATCTGGGGAACTCCAGGCCTGTCAGCCTGACCTCAGGACCAGGGAGGATCATGGAGAGGCTCATCCTGGGGAGCTCTTCTGGCAAGTGCAGGGCAGGCAGGAGATCAGGGCCAGCCAGCAGGGGTTTAGGAAAGGGAGGCCTTGCTTGGCCAACCTGATCTCTTTCTATGACCATGGGACCCACCTTTTGGATGAGGGAAGGCTGAGGACATCATCTCCCTGGACTTTGGTGAGGCCTTGGACAGCATCTCCTGGAGAAGTTGACAAATCATGGCATGGATGAGTGTTCTCTTTGCTGGGTACAAAACCGGCCGGAGGGTGGCCGGTCACCAGGGGTGTCCCTCAGGGCTCCCTGTTGGGGCCGGTTTTGTCCAGTCTCTCATCACTGATCTGGATGAGGGGATCCAGTGCAGCCTCAGTCCGTTTGCAGACGACACCGAATTGTGTGGGAGTGTCGATCTCCTTGAGGGCAGGAAGGCTCTGCAGAGGGACCTGGGCAGCCTGGATCCATGGGCCGAGGCCAGTTATGTGAGGGTCAGCCAGGCCAAGTGCTGGGTCCTGCCCTTGGGTCACACCAGCCCCAGGCAAGGGAAGGAAAATAAATCTGGAAGAGTATCAAAAAGATGTTCAGCTTGCAGGGTAGGGCAGAGGTGTTTAAAGCTGTGTGAGCGGGAACGAGAGGATGATACTGACCTGGTGGTTGCCCCCCACCATCAGATGGGCCACTCGGCAGGGTGATCACCAGACCAGGGCATGAGGATGGTGGTTCCCCTGAGTTCAGTCCAATAGTTGGAAGAACAAGGGGTAGACAAGAGGAAGCCCTTCAACCCCCCACTTTGGCCACAGTCGGCAAGGAGGGACTTGTTACAGTGAAGGTTCCTTTCTCAGTCTCAGATTTAAGTAATCGGAAAATCACTGCTGGGAGCTGTAGGGACAATCCAAATAAGGGGGCAAACATTTTTGAGACGATGATTTAGATGCAGGACCCAGATCGGAGAGAGATTGAAGCCATAATAGATGTTTTATTTGATAGCAGGGAATGGGATATGATTTGGAGAGCAGCAAAAACATGTGGAAGCACAAATTGCCTCCAGTGCTTTACCAGGAATGGTGGAAGCCCATTTCCCATCTGTTGACCCAGGAGGGGACCCTAATCTGGGGATCCATTCAGGATCAGGAATGCAATGCCTAAGGCTCTTAACATATCTCAATGATATTCCCAACTGAAACCTGATGCATTGAGGATCATTCTGTGCTCCGAGCCGCTCTAACGCAGCAGTTCTCTCTCCCTTTGCAAAGCTCCTGGGTGCTCTACATTCCGTGTCTCATGATCCTAAGCAGGCAGACTCGAAGCCTTTCTGAAGTGCTTAGGTAAGAGCTTCAAATGTAGATATTTCACTCGTGGACAGAAATCACACATCCTTACCCAGAACAACAGAAAAGCTTCTGTGAGGGTTTGTCTCAAAGCTTCATCCCATCTGTCTCTGGCAAGGGCTTTTGTGAATGCCTTAATAGAAGTCAAGAAAGTATGGGAATACAGGCCTCTCCCGGGCACTTTCCCAGCTTCCAGCAATTTGCAGCACAGGCAATTAGTGAGCCAGGGTTGGTTTAAATAAATGCAATTTATTTAAATTCTTAAAATAAATCAGTGGTAAAATTAATCCACCTAGACTGATCAGGTGGGCTGCTGTTGTAACAGCCCTGACAGGTAACTTCTCCATCCAAAAGCATCTCCCAGTGAGGGCTGTCACCAGGCAGAGGAGCAGATGTCACTCCTGGACTCCATGCATCCGGGAGGAGCAGGACGGTGCCTCTGTCTGGGAGCCAGCCTGCTGCTCCCCGCAGCTCCAGCTCACCCGCAGCCATGGTCAGGTAGGAAGCAGCTCCTTCCCCTCCCAGTCCCTGAGCTCCTGCAGAGCAAAGGCAAATCCCTGCTCAGGCCACTGAGGAGGAGTTGTCTGAACCCTTAGGAGACAAATCATTTCTGATGGTGCCTGTTCATTGTGGTAGTGGCTGTACAGATGCTTTTAGAAACCCTGGTTGTTTCACAACAAACATTTGTATCCCTCTCTACAGCTCCTCCATGCACACACACGTTTGCAAAAAGCAGCAGGCTCTGTCTAGTGCAGAACAAATTTGCACCCTGGAGAACAGCCAGCTCTGAGTTGCCTGATTATTCTCCTGTTTGCCTTTATATACTTCAACTCTGAAATATTGATACAGATTTCTTCACTCTCTGGTGCTTTAATTTCTGAAGAAGCCAAGTAACTTGGCAGATACTCATGAAGGGCACAGCAAACCCCTGCTGCAAGGGTTTCGTACTGATAAGAGACTGTGTTGAAATCACTAGTACTAAATGACCCGGGCTTTGCTTCAGTGCTGTAAGGAGGCACCTGCAGCCACATCGTAACACATCGTGGTTCATCATGACCTGTGGCTTTTCACTCCTTCCGCTTCAGTACAGGGACCAGAAGTCAACTGTATTTTCCTCTGGTGTCTGGAAAAGGGTATCACAAACTTACTGATGATTTCATTAACAATCTGTTGAGAGAACATGACTCCAGGATGCAAACAGAATCATCATGCCAGTCAGAATCAGGAAGGTGATTTAAAGACCGGCGAGAACCCTTTCAATAACCTAATTGGTTTTGACCCTTACAGCGATCATTTCAGAATGTGGCAAAGAATTCAATCTGACTCACTGGAGTTTTTTAACCAGTGCTTTGATGCCCCTCCTTGGGCAGGGTGGCTGTGCACTGCGCGCACAGCTGCAGGCAGGGGCGGCTGCCAACATCCGTCCCCCAGGGAAGCGCGGAAAGGCAGCGCTCAGTGCCAGGGCATGGAGAGGACCCCTCCTCAGGGCTGCAGAGGCTGGATCTGTTCCACATTGCAGAAGGCACCCGAACGAAGTGTCATCATCTCATCTGTCGCCCCCCCAGGTGGCAGCAAGGTCAGGCCAGGGGTCCTGCCGGGGGGGGCTGCCCCCGCACACCCCGTGGCCGGGGGCGCTCGGGGGAAGACCCTGCCCAGCACCACAGACAAACCAGGACCTCCCTGGCATCATCGGAGATCCTCCCCAGCAGCACAGCCAGACAAACCAGCACCTCCCTGGCACCATCGGCCACACCAGGGGTGAGAAAACAACGAGTGATCAAACCAAACCAACGAGCCCCTCGGGACTGTCCGGCCAGACGGTTCCCCAGGTACCCAGCACTGCAAACGAGCCCTTTGCTGAGGGCTCTGCAAGAGACTGTGCAAATGCTTCTGAGCTGAGGGGAAATAGGGCAACTAGCACTTCTCAACAGAAACCAAGTTGTGCTTTGTAAGGCACACCATGAGAATAATGTAAAGGATGGCCAGGTCTTGGTCTGTGTACACTTGATCAAATGTAGCAGAAACAGGTCCTGCAGCTTTTCCTGTTGATGGTAATAAATCTATCAGTAAACTTCAACGAGCTCTTTTTCGCCAGGTTATACCCACCTGATGAGGTAAGCCTGAAGGGATAAAACAACAGGCATTGTAGATGGCCTAGGTTTATTTTCAGTAAAGCAAAATCTGGGCAACCAAGATGGGACACCGCTCCTGCACCTCGATGGGTCCGCAGGATCGCAGAATCTCCAGCCGGCACCGAGGGGTTGTCAGGAAGAATCTCTGGTCCCTGAACAGAAGAGCTCAGAGCAAGTCCCCTGGGAAGGGTAAAGGCATTCTTTTGGGGTTTGGTTCGGGGGTTGAGTCCCCCGTTTTGTTTGGGTTGAAACTGTATGTCGCACTGTATGTTATGGCCCCTTTCATTCCAGATGCTTTAAAGCATTTTCAGTACTCTGTTCTTAACCTGATGCACCACCTGGTGAGGAAATCTGGTTTCAAACTGTTGTTGTCTAACATTGCAGCTGGCAATAGAAACTGCTCCAAGACAAAATACCTTTGAATGCAGCAATGACAAATAGGGACTTCAGGTCCTTATTCAGAAACCCGTGTGCTACTTGCACACCTTTAATATTATTTCCCAAAAAGACAATAGCTGATGCCAGTTGATTTTTGAGTCATGCCCTATTAGTAGCACAGTTGTGTTGTCGTACCTAGGAAAATAATAATTTTTACATAGACATCTCACTGTACATGCCCGTTGCAGCACCTCTTGTGTAGCTGAGCTCTCTGGAAAGAGGTGATGACAAAGTGGTCCCACAGCCCCATGCCCAGCCCTGGTCAATCCATGTGGCCTTCCCAAGCCGTATTCTCACTCCTGGCTCACTGTCCCTCCCACACAGATCCAGCAGCTCCCTCTGTCTCACCTCACTTTCTCTGTGCTTGAACTAGAGTAGTAAAATTGCCACTGATGAAGAATCTGCCACAGCTTTTGGGTGACCATTTCTATGGCCCTTGCGTAAGAACTGCATCCAGTTCTTCACTTGAGTCCCGCTGCCTGCACATCACTGGTCTCAATGTGTTCCCCTTCCAAGACACTTTGCTATAACAAAGTGATGGTGGTTAGAGCTCTTCCCATCCTCAGGATTGTCTCTCATTTTCAAGATGCATTTCAATGGCAAGGATCTAGAGAGCTCTTTCATCAGCTTCTTACTCTGTCTGAACATAGTTTGCATTTTGTGTGGGCAAACGCAAGAGGACCTGGTCTTGATGCTCCCTTGCTCCACAGGAACTCTTACACACTCAGGTGCTTCGTCTAACCTCTTCTAGAATTATTTTAAACTCTTTGCTTTGAACTTTCAGGAAACTATTTTGCACTGTGATTGCTGTCATAATTAAAACTATCTGTATGAGAGCTTGAAGCAAAATTAATTAGCAATAGGGAAATCCTCTTGTGAGCAGCAAAGCTAGAGGAAAATTTAACAATATTTTACTGAGGTCTTTGCAGGTTATAATGGAGCTCGATGGAAGATCAGGGGTTGTAATCAAAGCCAGTCTCCCTGCAATTTCAGGATTGTCTGTATCTGGCTGCGTGGCTGCCAGTAGCACCTCTTAACTCCAGAGCGCTGTGCCAGGGAAGGATGCTGCAGGTACAAGATGCTGTGTGGCTCCTCAAGGAGTCAGACCTCCACATCAAATCCATTGTTGTTGCATGTCTGATGACCTGCTCCTTAATTAAGCACTGGGGCCAAGCCAACCCTGATGTTCTGATGCACTCCCAGGATGCCAGCACGGACAGGAAAGGGAGGACTGGCTCCACCAGCACGTCAGGAAACAAAGAGCACGAGTGTCACTGTGGGAGAACTCCAGCCACGGGGTGAAATCACAGAAGTGGCCACCACAGTGAGGTCACAGAACTGCTTCTGGGACAGCCACACAGTGGTTCTGTAGCTGACAGAAATGCCCCTGAGCCAGGTGCCCTTGCCTTCTCAAGACTGACCTTCCAGCCCATCAATCTTGCAGAGAGAGGCAGGTGACAGGGTCACTGAATTGACTCAGTTTTGAGTATTTAGAAGGCCTGACCAAGCCAAGGCTTTTAGGAGAAACTGTTTGTATAGGAATCATATCGGGAGGGGAAGTGGGTGAAGAACCCCTTTCCCCATCCCAACCTCATTTGAATACCAGGGACTACAATCAATAAGGTGAACCAACGATTTTTTGCTAGAAATGAGTATGTATGAACTTACGTAACTCAAAGGGGCCAATCAATGCAAAGGTTAAATCTAATGAATTATTAAAAGCAAGCATTATGTGCATTTTTATGTTAAATATTTTGGACAATAGAAATTAAATACGTAAAACCCTGTTGATTGTAACGCAACTCGGGATATGCTGGGAGGAGTTATCCCCTGTATCCTCCGCACGCCAATAAAGAAGTGTCTGCTGATCTGCAGCACGTTGGTGTCAATGAGTCATCTTCTCCTGATTTGGTGACAAGGTGGGGTCTGGGCTCTTCTCCCAGGAAACCAGTGACAGGACAAGAGGGCCTGGCCTGAAGCTGCTCCAGGGGAGGTTTAGGTTGGACATTAGGAAGCACTTCCTCATGGAGAAGGTGATGAGACATGGGAATGGACTGCCCAGGGAAGTGGTGGAGGCACCGTCCCTGCAGGTGCTCCAGGAAAGGCTGGAGGTGGCACTTAGTGCCATGGTCTGGAGATGTGGGGGTGTCAGGTCTCGGGCTGGACTTAAAGGTCTTTTCCAGCCTTGGGGATTCTAGAGGGAGGAGGTTGGGGTTGGTGGGGGGAGGGGGTGGAAAGGGGGTGATGGGGAAGGAGTGTTTGGGGCAAGGCAGGGGATCTGGGTGGGGGATTTGAGGAGGTGTTTGGGGGGAGGGCGGGGTTTGGAGGGGTCCTGGGGAAGTCTTAGGGGGGAGCTATAGGGAGATTTGGGGAGCGTTGGGGGAGTTTGGGCAGTCTAGGAGTTACAGGGGGATTTGGGAGGACTATGGAGGGAGTTTGGGGGAGGGACTGGAGGAAGCTGGTAGGCAGATTGGAGAGATCTGGGGGGAGATTTTTTGGGGGTTGGGGGATTATGGAAAGGTCGTGAAGGGCTGGGGGGTTCCAAGGGGGTCCCTGGGGGATGAGGCCAAGGGTGTTGTGGTGCCGGGGGGCACAGACCACGACCACCCACCAAGACACCAGCACCCCCAGCCCTGGTGCTGACTGGGCCAAGTGCCGCTGCGTGACCCCCCCCGCCCCCCGAGAGATCCCATCAGATAGGGGCACCAGGGACCCCCCCAGAGAGATCCCATCAGATGGGGGCACCAGGGACCCCCGCAGACACCCCCAATCAGAAAGGGGCACCAGGGACCCTCCTGGGTCATGCACAGACCCCTGAGACCTCTCCCCATCAGACAGGGGTACCCAGGACACCCTGGACCCCCCTGGGTGACCCCCAAGATCCCCCTTGGTCAGATGAGGGCACCCAGGAGCTCCTGGACTCCCCAAGATGCACTTGGGTCACACAGAGACCCCCAAGACCCTGCTGAGACCCCCTGACTTCCATGTCCCCAGTATTGTCCCCAACATCCAATACATGACCCAACATCCCCCATGTCCCCCCCTGTTCCCCCATGTCCCCAACACCCCCCCTGTCTTCCATGTCCCCCCACGTGTCCCCAGTGTCCCTGGGGGGTGTGGGATGACCCAGGTGATCAAGAGGGGACACGCAGCACAGGCCCAGTCCTGTGGGTCTGTCAGGTAATTGACTTTGCCTCATTAGCAGCCAATTAACACCCCCCTCCCCCTTAGAGCTGGGGGAGAGAGATGCTGGTCTAAATTAATTTGGGGGTGGGAGGGATTTAGCGACACTAATTATCAGGGCAGGCTGGGGCATTAATTAGGGCTCAATTAGCTGCGGGGAGGGATTAGGCTTCGGGTGGGCAATTTATAGGTTTTTATTGAGGGAATTTGCTTGTTTGGGGGCTTTTTCAGTTCCTACAGCCCATTGTTTGGTTAAAATAGCATTTTTAAGGGGGTTGGGGTTGCATTTGGGGCAATTTTCTGACATTTTGGGGTTGAGTTTGCCTTTTAAACAGATACACATATTTAAATAACATTTAAAGTTCCGAGGTCCCATTTTGTGGATTTTTTGGAGGGCAGTTGTGAAGGACCCGACCTTTCCTCACACAAACATAATATGCCCTTTAGGTCAGCAGCCATAACTGACTTAAAGACGGCGGCTCCACCTGGTACTTTCAACCCTCTCCTGCCTGCCTCCTCTGCCATAAACCAACAACTCAGAGCCATGAGGGAGGTAACTGGCTGCCAGGCAGGAGCAGTGGGGGAAACTGCAGCAATGGTGCAAACAGCGAGTCTGACCAGTGACAGCAGGGGTGGGAAAAAGTCCCCGCCTGATGGGCTTGTGTGGTGAGCCGGTACTGGGGGGCTCCCGGCTGTCAGGATACTTTTGCAACTCCCCCTCTCTATGTGGAGGGGTTTGTGAATTAGCCCGAGGGTCACACGCGGCGCTGCCTCTCACGGAGGAACGGCCACCGTGGGACCGTATTTCAGGGTGATAGTTGGAAAACACCCCCCCCCTCCACCACGCTCAGAAATTGCCTCTAAAGCCAAGATTTACTCCATAAACTAATAGGTTTATTAAGGGTTAACACCAACCGACGGATGATGTTTAGGGACAATGCAAATGTGAATGGCTACCAGGGATATCAATATGTGTGTAGTGAGAAAGTGTCCTTTGGGGAGGCAATGCAAGAGGTCCTGGGCTTTTGAGGGAGAGGGTTAAGGACCAAAGGGAGGAGGGAAGGAAACCCGATGGCAGTCCTTCTTAAGAGGTCCGGCTGTATGTGTGAGTATGAGGAAAGGAATGTGTTTGTGTGTGTGTGACCCACCAGTCCAGTCAGTGTCACTGCCCAGAGCCAATGAGCGTCCATGAGCCCTACGTTAGGGCGGTGACTGCCAGGGGCACAGGGTGGCTTGTCGCCCATCCTTTCTGTCCCGGGCCACAGCTGTTGTTTTGGCTTCAGTTGTCCTTGAGAAGCAAGTCTGTTCGTTAGCTGGGGATAATCAGGATAGGCCTTTGCTGGCTTAAAAGGCATTTTGTTTAGACTTATGTGGGGAAGAAAAGAACAGTTTCCCACATCTCACCCCGTGGCTTTTAAGGCAACAAGGTGTAAAGTT
This sequence comes from Apus apus, assembly GCF_020740795.1. Taxonomy (NCBI): domain Eukaryota; kingdom Metazoa; phylum Chordata; class Aves; order Apodiformes; family Apodidae; genus Apus; species Apus apus. Next base: position 44,613 of record NW_026248849.1, on the reverse strand, counting down.
AAGTTTTATCTGCATAAATGCATATTATATCTGGATTCCTGCCCAAATCCTTCTCCTCCACATTTGATCCTTACCCTCTGTGGGTGTTGGCTGGAATATATATATGCATATATATATATGTATATGTATATATATATATATGTATGAACAAGGGAACAATTCCCATATAGTATAAGTATATACAATCATGTCTGACAATCTAACATATCTTCAAAAGCTCTATGATCACTAATTATTACTAGTTTTAAGAAATAAGTTATACACAGTATTAATAAAACATTGTAAACAAATTTACCAGTCATCTAGTCTAAACCACATTCTTATCAACATGTCAAACTCTTGTTATTTTTGACAGTCATTAGATTGTTCAATTGTTATTATTGAACCAGAAGAGAGCATTTATCTTATCATTCACCCTTGAATCCCAGCTGCAGTATCAGACTCGATCAGTGGGAATCTTGAGTGAAGTCGTCTTGCTCGAGCACAGTTCATTCAGGAAGGACATAACGCTGGCTACACAAAGACTAGGAATAGAATAATTGCAGTTATTATAACACAAACTCAATTTTCAATTCTATTGGAAAAAAAAAAAAGAAAAATAGATCATTTAGGGAATTCCCAAACTTGAATTAAGTTCTTGTCACTTCAGTGAGTTTTGTAATAATGTTCTGAATTATTTCCATCCAAGATAATATATTGCAAAGAGCAACTCAAAGGCAAGTATAGAAGGAGACAATGTTACAGAGCACCTTGTTTAGGCCATGGGGTGATCAGTCCCACAGCGGTCACAAAGTAGCTCCTCCGGAGTCCAGTAGCAGGTTGATCAGGCCTGGTCCTGTCACCAGGATGTCTCTGGCTCTTTAAGCTGTCATGCTTTGCAATATATTGATTAACATCATTAGACATAAATACACGAGATACAAACATACATACAAAACTGAAACACTGATTTACTCAACATGAATTATCCACCTTGTACTGATTTTGTGTTGCTTGTCATTTAAATCAGATGCAACCCATGTATTTGAATTCACCGGTGTTTGTAAGGTGAGCTTGACCTTACCAATGTGTGGCAAATTTGCCAGGACAATTTGTCCAGGATGGAGAGGAGTTTTAGATTGCTTAAAAGACCTTTTATTTTTTCTGTGATCTTGAGTGGGTAACTCAGGGAAAAAGGCATTCAGGTGGGGGCACCCGTTCACCCCCCACCTATTGTTTATAGTAGTGACTGCACACCTTAACCTTTCATCCCATTTCGAGTCCTGTGGGCGAATAAGGCTTTTAATTAATCCATTAGTGCGTTCCACTATTCCATTGGCTTGTGGGTAGCATGGGACATGAAATGTCCATTGAATACCTTCCCTCTTAGCCCACTGCTGTACAAGGTATGAGGTGAAGTGAGTTCCATTGTCAGATTGGATATTTGTGGGTTTAGGTAGAATTCCAAAGACCTTTTCTAAGAAGCAAACCGTGTTTTCATCATTTGCCTTAGAAACAGCTTCGGCACAGGTCAATCCTGACACCACCTCCACAATCACAATGACATATTGTTTGTTTCCTGATCTTCGGAAGGGACCGATGTAGTCCACCTGCCATGTGGACCACAAGGGTTTTCCTTCCCTGATATGCAGAGTGTCAGTTGTTAGGGGATGTTCCCCAAGTCTAATTTTGCAAAGATCACATGAGGAGATGACTGTTTTGCACTGCTCATGGGTGACAGGCCACCCCCGGGCTTGTGCCTCTTTGTATAGATCAAAGATTCCTGAATGGCCCCTCTTACAGTGAAGCCATTCGAGCAATCTTTTCCATTCCTGATTTTCTCCTTCTGTGACAGCTAATGGGATTTCCTTCACATCAATCCTGGCTAGCTCATCAACATAGTTATTCCACTTAACTGGCTTCATCCTTTAGAGCAGCTTGGTGTGAAGGTACCCATCCTACATGAAAATTAGGATTCTTTTTGGCAATTTTCAGAATTTGTTGCCACTTCTCTTTAAGCCAGACAGGCACTCCATTAATTTCCCAATTGTTACTTTCCCAGAAAGGAATCCATTCCACACAGCCTTTAAAAACCACAAAGGAATCTGTGTAAATGTACAGTGTCCTTGGAGGCTTTTTCTTTTAGGAAAACATTAAGAACAGCGTCCAATTCTCCCACCTGGGCACTGCCCTTATCTTGGTTTATGATTTGTTCGCCTGTGGCAGGCTTAACTGCAGCAGATTTGAACAACCAAGTTTTCCCTTCTCTTCGGGATGAAGCATCTGTGAACCAAGCATTAACCATTTCACTTCTATATTCTGGGGCTTCTTTGATAGGACTGGGAACTTTCATTATCAAATCCTTTTCATTTGTAGATTCAATTTGTTCCTGAAATTTCAATTGTTTATCTGGGCCTTCTTCAAGTTGGAACAGTCCAGAATAGTACTCAATTTGACTATACCATTTTCTGATTGTACCCTTTTGGGATATTCCTTCTGGAGGGGCCTTTCCAGATAGTACTTGGTTAACTGCCTCGAATAATTACTTTTTGTTTTTTAATGATCTTGCTGATTTCCTTTAGTGCTGTACACACTGTTAGCAATCCCTTTTCCAGAATAGAATATTGTTGTTCTGAATCTTTCAATGACTGAGAGTAAAAGCCAATTGGTCGAGTACTCCCAGTAGGTCCCTGTTGCCAAAAATGATATGATAGGGCACTGGCTGAAAACCCCCACTCTAGTATTATTGGATCCTCTGGGTGAAGGGGCCCCAGAGTTTGGTATGTCTGCGCCTCCAATAATAGTTCAAGGGCCTCATCATGAGATTGATCCCATTCCCAGTGATGATTTTTCTTTAATAGATCAAAAAGAGGACGTGCATTGATGGATAGGTCTGGGATATGCTTTCTCCAGTACTGAAAGGTTCCTTGTATTCCTTGTAGTTCTTTCTTATTGGTGGGTGCCTTTATCTCTCCTAAGTTAAAGTATCGGAAGGAATATTCCAGGTCCCCCCTTTCCATCTTATTCCCAGAAATTTTGCCTCTTGGGATGGGGGTTGCTTTTTCTCTTCAGGGATTTCTATTTGCATATCTGTTAGATGCTTGATGATAGCATCATAAACTGCTTTTACCTCCCCCTCACTCTGGCCCCCTACCAGCACATCATCTATGTATTGATAGACTTTTACCTTGGAATTATTTCTGATTTCTGGAATGTTTTCCAGTTCACACGCAAGCGCGTGATGAGCTAGTGTGGGTGAGTGTTTATATCCCTGGGGCAACCTTGTGAAAGTGTACTGCACCCCACCCCATCTTTGAGTATTATGTGTCATGAAGTCCTTAACTGCCTCGTGTAATATCCTAAAATCTGCCCTTAGTCCCTCCTCCTGCTCCTTGGAGAGGGGGGGCTGCAGCTGTGCGGGGGCTTGCTGTTCCTGCGGCTGTGGCTTTGATTCCAAAATCGGGCGCTGCTTTTGCATCCTGAAATGAAAACTCACACTTTTCCCATCTGATTGCACAGTTTACAGGCTTACATTTCTTTAGTGTGTTAAAGTCATCCAAGACCTCAGTATCCTGACTACCAGAACCTGAGGAATCCTCGCAATTAGCAAGTTCCCCACATTTATCACCTAAGTAAGACAGGGTAGCACCAGTTCTCTCCTTTCCCTGCTTTCTTAACCCTTCAATTTCTCGCTGTAACCCTTCAATTCTTTGCTGCAACTTTTTATTCTCTCGCTGCAACCCTTCAATCTCTTGCTGCAACCATTCAATCTCTTGCTGCAACTCTTCGGGTTTTTGCTGTAACCATTCAATCTTTTGCTGCAACTCTTTATTCTCTCCCTGTAACCCTTCAATTCTTTGCTTTAATCCCTCCTTTGCTGGCTGCACAACCATGGCCAGGACAAAGAAATTTTGGGCATTGATGAAATGAAGCCCGTGTTTCTTAATCTCCTTTTTAAGCTCTTTAGACAGAGGAGTACCATCTTCCAAAGTCATTGTAATTTGCGAGTCTACTGAGATCTCCCCCCATGTAGGCATCATAAATCACTTTGTACTGTTCCCTCCGTATAGCGTACCCGCGCCTCTTAAGGTGCTCCCAGAAGGGACGCACAAATGCACATTTCTGCAATTCCTCCTCAAAACTAGAGGGAGATGAAAATGGCACCTCCTGAACTTCAGTGCTTTCCTCACTAATTTCATTTTCTACATTTTCTGCACCAGCACTTACAGCATCTGCATCACCTATATCCCCCTTGGTAGCCATTTTCTTTTATATAATTAATTTTTTTTTAATTTTTTTTTATTATTATTATTTTTTTAAAAAAAACTAGTTAAGCAATTTCAGAGCATGGGGGGCTTCTAACGACCCCCGTTATCCCACTTCTGACACCACTTGTTGTGAGCCGGTACCGGGGGGTCCCAGCTGTCAGGATACTTTTGCGACTCCCCGTCTCGATGTGGAGGGGTTTGTGAATGAGCCCGAGGGTCACACGCGGCGCTGCCTCTCACGGAGGAACGGCCGCCGCGGGGCCGTATTTCAGGGGGGTAGTTAGAAAGCACCCCCACCCCACCACGCTCAGAAATTGCCTCTAAAGCCAAGATTTACTCCATAAACTAAAAGGTTTATTAAGGGTTAACACAAAACGAGGGATGATGTTTAGGGACAATGCAGGTGTGAATGGCTACCAGAGATAAAAATATGTATGTGGTGAGAAAGTGTCCTTTAGGGAGGCGATGCAAAGGTGCTTTTAAGGGAGAGGATTAAGGACCAAGGGGAGGAGGGGGAGGAGGGAAGGAAACACGATGGTCCTCCTTAAGAGGTCACGCTGTGTGTGCAAGTATGAGGAAAGTAATGTGTGTGTGTGTGTGTGTGTGGTGACATTACCCTCCGGCGACTTGTCCAGCATCGGTCTGTGGCCGGAAGGCAGGCTGGCAGCCCGTGGTGTCGGAGGGGCAGCCTCTCGGCAGCGGGTGCAGCGGCCGCTGGTTTCCCCTCCAGGGCAGCAACACGGGGAGGGGGCTCCGGCCCCGACCCCAGGGCTCGGGACCCCGGCACGCTCGGTGCTGAGGCTCAGGCTGGACCCGGGGCAGGCAGGCAGGCAGGGTCCCAGCACCAGTGTCCGCAGCAGGGGGGTGTCCCATGCAGAAAGCGTCCGAACGGGCCTCAGGGAGGAGGGAAGGGCCCACCTGCTGTACTTGCCGCCTTTTATACCCCCTGACCCACCGGTCCAGTCAGTGTCACTGTCCAGGGCCAACGAGCATCCACCCCTTGCTGCTACCTTTACCTTTTCCCCAGCATTGCCCTATGGAACACAGCCCTGGAGCCGGGCGGCACAGGGACCTTGACCCCAAGGGGCAGCTTCAGCAGCTCCAGGTCCATCAGCCCAGCAGCTCCTTGTCCTGCTGCTGCCTTCTGTGCCCGGCCTGGGAAGAGAGAGACACTTGAGGCGCCAGCTCCTCAGCCTCCTGCTTGGCAGGGGCAGGACAGGGCAGGTCCCACAGCAGCCCGCGCCATGTCCCAGGCTCCCCAGCTGAGCCCTCTCCCTCCCTGCTCACCTGTGTTCCTGGCTGGCCAGTCTCTCGTTTCTGGGCTTCCCAGCCCATCAGGCGGGGACTTTTTCCCACCCCTGCTGTCACTGGTCAGACTCGCTGTTTGCACCATTGCTGCAGTTTCCCCCACTGCTCCTGCCTGGCAGCCAGTTACCTCCCTCATGGCTCTGAGTTGTTGGTTTATGGCAGAGGAGGCAGGCAGGAGAGGGTTGAAAGTACCAGGTGGAGCCGCCGTCTTTAAGTCAGTTATGGCTGCTGACCTAAAGGGCATATTATGTTTGTGTGAGGAAAGGTCTGGTCCTTCACAACTGCCCTCCAAAAAATCCACAAAATGGGACCTCGGAACTTTAAATGTTATTTAAATACGTGTATCTGTTTAAAAGGCAAACTCAACCCCAAAATGTCAGAAAATTGCCCCAAATGCAACCCCAACCCCCTTAAAAATGCTATTTTAACCGAACAATGGGCTGTAGGAACTGAAAAAGCCCCCAAACAAGCAAATTCCCTCAATAAAAACCTATAAATTGCCCACCCGAAGCCTAATCCCTCCCCGCAGCTAATTGAGCCCTAATTAATGCCCCAGCCTGCCCTGATAATTAGTGTCGCTAAATCCCTCCCACCCCCAAATTAATTTAGACCAGCATCTCTCTCCCCCAGCTCTAAGGGGGAGGGGGGTGTTAATTGGCTGCTAATGAGGCAAAGTCAATTACCTGACAGACCCACAGGACTGGGCCTGTGCTGCGTGTCCCCTCTTGATCACCTGGGTCATCCCACACCCCCCAGGGACACTGGGGACACGTGGGGGGACATGGAAGACAGGGGGGGTGTTGGGGACATGGGGGAACAGGGGGGGACATGGGGGATGTTGGGTCATGTATTGGATGTTGGGGACAATACTGGGGACATGGAAGTCAGGGGGTCTCAGCAGGGTCTTGGGGGTCTCTGTGTGACCCAAGTGCATCTTGGGGAGTCCAGGAGCTCCTGGGTGCCCTCATCTGACCAAGGGGGATCTTGGGGGTCACCCAGGGGGGTCCAGGGTGTCCTGGGTACCCCTGTCTGATGGGGAGAGGTCTCAGGGGTCTGTGCATGACCCAGGAGGGTCCCTGGTGCCCCTTTCTGATTGGGGGTGTCTGCGGGGGTCCCTGGTGCCCCCATCTGATGGGATCTCTCTGGGGGGGTCCCTGGTGCCCCTATCTGATGGGATCTCTCGGGGGGGGGGGGGGGGTCACGCAGCGGCACTTGGCCCAGTCAGCACCAGGGCTGGGGGTGCTGGTGTCTTGGTGGGTGGTCGTGGTCTGTGCCCCCCGGCACCACAACACCCTTGGCCTCATCCCCCAGGGACCCCCTTGGAACCCCCCAGCCCTTCACGACCTTTCCATAATCCCCCAACCCCCAAAAAATCTCCCCCCAGATCTCTCCAATCTGCCTACCAGCTTCCTCCAGTCCCTCCCCCAAACTCCCTCCATAGTCCTCCCAAATCCCCCTGTAACTCCTAGACTGCCCAAACTCCCCCAACGCTCCCCAAATCTCCCTATAGCTCCCCCCTAAGACTTCCCCAGGACCCCTCCAAACCCTGCCCTCCCCCCAAACACCTCCTCAAATCCCCCACCCAGATCCCCTGCCTTGCCCCAAACACTCCTTCCCCATCACCCCCTTTCCACCCCCTCCCCCCACCAACCCCAACCTCCTCCCTCTAGAATCCCCAAGGCTGGAAAAGACCTTTAAGTCCAGCCCGAGACCTGACACCCCCACATCTCCAGACCATGGCACTAAGTGCCACCTCCAGCCTTTCCTGGAGCACCTGCAGGGACGGTGCCTCCACCACTTCCCTGGGCAGTCCATTCCCATGTCTCATCACCTTCTCCATGAGGAAGTGCTTCCTAATGTCCAACCTACACCTCCCCTGGAGCAGCTTCAGGCCAGGCCCTCTTGTCCTGTCACTGGTTTCCTGGGAGAAGAGCCCAGACCCCACCTTGTCACCAAATCAGGAGAAGATGACTCATTGACACCAACGTGCTGCAGATCAGCAGACACTTCTTTATTGGCGTGCGGAGGATACAGGGGATAACTCCTCCCAGCATATCCCGAGTTGCGTTACAATCAACAGGGTTTTACGTATTTAATTTCTATTGTCCAAAATATTTAACATAAAAATGCACATAATGCTTGCTTTTAATAATTCATTAGATTTAACCTTTGCATTGATTGGCCCCTTTGAGTTACGTAAGTTCATACATACTCATTTCTAGCAAAAAATCGTTGGTTCACCTTATTGATTGTAGTCCCTGGTATTCAAATGAGGTTGGGATGGGGAAAGGGGTTCTTCACCCACTTCCCCTCCCGATATGATTCCTATACAAACAGTTTCTCCTAAAAGCCTTGGCTTGGTCAGGCCTTCTAAATACTCAAAACTGAGTCAATTCAGTGACCCTGTCACCTGCCTCTGTCTGCAGGATTCATGGGCTGGAAGGTTGGTCTTGAGCAGGCAATGGCACCTGGGTTTAGGGGCATTTCTATCATCTAAAGAACTACTGTGTGCCTGTCCCAGAAGCAGTTCTGTGACCTTTCTGTGGTGGTCACATCTGTGATTTCTCCCCGTGGCTGGAGTTCTCCCACAGTGACACTGTGACAATTGTGCTCTTTGTTTCCTGACATCCTGATGGAGCCAGTCCTCCCTTTCCTGTCCGTGCTGGCATCCTGGGAGTGCATCAGAACATCAGGGTTGGCTTGGCCCCAGTGCTTAATTAAGGAGCAGGTCATCAGACATGCAACAACAATGGATTTGATGTGGAGGTCTGACTCCTTGAGGAGCCACACAGCATCTTGTACCTGCAGCATCCTTCCCTGGCACAGCGCTCTGGAGTTAAGAGGTGCTACTGGCAGCCACGCAGCCAGATACAGACAATCCTGAAATTGCAGGGAGACTGGCTTTGATTACAACCCCTGATCTTCCATCGAGCTCCATTATAACCTGCAAAGACCTCAGTAAAATATTGTTAAATTTTCCTCTAGCTTTGCTGCTCACAAGAGGATTTCCCTATTGCTAATTAATTTTGCTTCAAGCTCTCATACAGATAGTTTTAATTATGACAGCAATCACAGTGCAAAATAGTTTCCTGAAAGTTCAAAGCAAAGAGTTTAAAATAATTCTAGAAGAGGTTAGACGAAGCACCTGAGTGTGTAAGAGTTCCTGTGGAGCAAGGGAGCATCAAGACCAGGTCCTCTTGCGTTTGCCCACACAAAATGCAAACTATGTTCAGACAGAGTAAGAAGCTGATGAAAGAGCTCTCTAGATCCTTGCCATTGAAATGCATCTTGAAAATGAGAGACAATCCTGAGGATGGGAAGAGCTCTAACCACCATCACTTTGTTATAGCAAAGTGTCTTGGAAGGGGAACACATTGAGACCAGTGATGTGCAGGCAATGGGACTCAAGTGAAGAACTGGATGCAGTTCTCATGCAAGGGCCATAGAAATGGTCACCCAAAAGCTGTGGCAGATTCTTCATCAGTGGCAATTTTACTACTCTAGTTCAAGCACAGAGAAAGTGAGGTGAGACAGAGGGAGCTGCTGGATCTGTGTGGGAGGGACAGTGAGCCAGGAGTGAGAATATGGCTCGGGAAGGCCACATGGATTGACCAGGGCTGGGCATGGGGCTGTGGGACCACTTTGTCATCACCTCTTTCCAGAGAGCTCAGCTACACAAGAGGTGCTGCAAGGGCCGTGTACAGTGAGATGTCTATGTAAAAATTATTATTTTCCTAGATATGGCAACACAACTGTGCTACTAACAGGGCATGACTCAAAAATTGATTGGCATCAGCTATTGTCTTTTTGGGAAATAATATTAAAGGTGTGCAAGTAGCACATGGGTTTCTGAATAAGGACCTGAAGTCCCTATTTGTCATTGCTGCATTCAAAGGTTTTTTGTCTTGGAGCAGTTTCTATTGCCAGCTGCAGTGTTAGACAACAACAGTTTGAAACCAGATTTCCTCACCAGGTGGTGCATCAGGTTAAAAACAGGGTACTGAAAATGCTTTAAAGCATCTGGCAGGAAAGGGGCCATAACATACAGTGCGACATACAGTTTCAACCCAAACAAAATGGGGGACTCGAGCCCCAAACCAAACCCCAAAAGAATGCCTTTACCCTTCCCAGGGGACTTGCTCTGAGCTCTTCTGTTCAGGGACCAGAGATTCTTCCTGACAACCCCTCAGTGCCGGCTGGAGGTTCTGCGATCCCGCGGGCCCATCGAGGTGCAGGAGCGGTGTCCCATCTGGGTCGCACAGATTTTAGTTTCCTGAAAATAAATCTAGGCCATCTACAATGCCTGTTGTTTTATCCCTTCAGGCTTACCTCATCAGGTGGGTATAACCTGGCGAAAAAGAGCTCGTTGAAGTTTACTGATAGATTTATTACCATCAACAGGAAAAGCTGCAGGACCTGTTTCTGCTACATTTGATCAAGTGTACACAGAACAGACCTGGCCATCCTTTACATTATTCTCATGATGTGCCTTAGAAAGCACAACTTGGTTTCTGTTGAGAAGTGCTAGTTGCCCTATTTCCCCTCAGCTCAGAAGCATTTGCACAGTCTCTTGCAGAGCCCTCAGCAAAGGGCTCGTTTGCAGTGCTGGGTACCTGGGGAACCGTCTGGCCGGACAGTCCCGAGGGGCTCGTTGGTTTGGTTTGATCACTCGTTGTTTTCTCACCCCTGGTGTGGCCGATGGTGCCAGGGAGGTGCTGGTTTGTCTGGCTGTGCTGCTGGGGAGGATCTCCGATGATGCCAGGGAGGTCCTGGTTTGTCTGTGGTGCTGGGCAGGGTCTTCCCCCGAGCGCCCCCGGCCACGGGGTGTGCGGGGGCAGCCCCCCCCGGCAGGACCCCTGGCCTGACCTTGCTGCCACCTGGGGGGGCGACAGATGAGATGATGACACTTCGTTCGGGTGCCTTCTGCAATGTGGAACAGATCCAGCCTCTGCAGCCCTGAGGAGGGGTCCTCTCCATGCCCTGGCACTGAGCGCTGCCTTTCCGCGCTTCCCTGGGGGACGGATGTTGGCAGCCGCCCCTGCCTGCAGCTGTGCGCGCAGTGCACAGCCACCCTGCCCAAGGAGGGGCATCAAAGCACTGGTTAAAAAACTCCAGTGAGTCAGATTGAATTCTTTGCCACATTCTGAAATGATCGCTGTAAGGGTCAAAACCAATTAGGTTATTGAAAGGGTTCTCGCCTGTCTTTAAATCACCTTCCTGATTCTGACTGGCATGATGATTCTGTTTGCATCCTGGAGTCATGTTCTCTCAACAGATTGTTAATGAAATCATCAGTAAGTTTGTGATACCCTTTTCCAGACACCAGAGGAAAATACAGTTGACTTCTGGTCCCTGTACTGAAGCGGAAGGAGTGAAAAGCCACAGGTCATGATGAACCACGATGTGTTACGATGTGGCTGCAGGTGCCTCCTTACAGCACTGAAGCAAAGCCCGGGTCATTTAGTACTAGTGATTTCAACACAGTCTCTTATCAGTACGAAACCCTTGCAGCAGGGGTTTGCTGTGCCCTTCATGAGTATCTGCCAAGTTACTTGGCTTCTTCAGAAATCAAAGCACCAGAGAGTGAAGAAATCTGTATCAATATTTCAGAGTTGAAGTATATAAAGGCAAACAGGAGAATAATCAGGCAACTCAGAGCTGGCTGTTCTCCAGGGTGCAAATTTGTTCTGCACTAGACAGAGCCTGCTGCTTTTTGCAAACGTGTGTGTGCATGGAGGAGCTGTAGAGAGGGATACAAATGTTTGTTGTGAAACAACCAGGGTTTCTAAAAGCATCTGTACAGCCACTACCACAATGAACAGGCACCATCAGAAATGATTTGTCTCCTAAGGGTTCAGACAACTCCTCCTCAGTGGCCTGAGCAGGGATTTGCCTTTGCTCTGCAGGAGCTCAGGGACTGGGAGGGGAAGGAGCTGCTTCCTACCTGACCATGGCTGCGGGTGAGCTGGAGCTGCGGGGAGCAGCAGGCTGGCTCCCAGACAGAGGCACCGTCCTGCTCCTCCCGGATGCATGGAGTCCAGGAGTGACATCTGCTCCTCTGCCTGGTGACAGCCCTCACTGGGAGATGCTTTTGGATGGAGAAGTTACCTGTCAGGGCTGTTACAACAGCAGCCCACCTGATCAGTCTAGGTGGATTAATTTTACCACTGATTTATTTTAAGAATTTAAATAAATTGCATTTATTTAAACCAACCCTGGCTCACTAATTGCCTGTGCTGCAAATTGCTGGAAGCTGGGAAAGTGCCCGGGAGAGGCCTGTATTCCCATACTTTCTTGACTTCTATTAAGGCATTCACAAAAGCCCTTGCCAGAGACAGATGGGATGAAGCTTTGAGACAAACCCTCACAGAAGCTTTTCTGTTGTTCTGGGTAAGGATGTGTGATTTCTGTCCACGAGTGAAATATCTACATTTGAAGCTCTTACCTAAGCACTTCAGAAAGGCTTCGAGTCTGCCTGCTTAGGATCATGAGACACGGAATGTAGAGCACCCAGGAGCTTTGCAAAGGGAGAGAGAACTGCTGCGTTAGAGCGGCTCGGAGCACAGAATGATCCTCAATGCATCAGGTTTCAGTTGGGAATATCACTGAGATATGTTAATAGCCTTAGGCATTGCATTCCTGATCCTGAATGGATCCCCAGATTAGGGTCCCCTCCTGGGTCAACAGATGGGAAATGGGCTTCCACCATTCCTGGTAAAGCACTGGAGGCAATTTGTGCTTCCACATGTTTTTGCTGCTCTCCAAATCATATCCCATTCCCTGCTATCAAATAAAACATCTATTATGGCTTCAATCTCTCTCCGATCTGGGTCCTGCATCTAAATCATCGTCTCAAAAATGTTTGCCCCCTTATTTGGATTGTCCCTACAGCTCCCAGCAGTGATTTTCCGATTACTTAAATCTGAGACTGAGAAAGGAACCTTCACTGTAACAGGTCCCTCCTTGCCGACTGTGGCCAAAGTGGGGGGTTGAAGGGCTTCCTCTTGTCTACCCCTTGTTCTTCCAACTATTGGACTGAACTCAGGGGAACCACCATCCTCATGCCCTGGTCTGGTGATCACCCTGCCGAGTGGCCCATCCGATGGTGGGGGGCAACCACCAGGTCAGTATCATCCTCTCGTTCCTGCTCACACAGCTTTAAACACCTCTGCCCTACCCTGCAAGCTGAACATCTTTTTGATACTCTTCCAGATTTATTTTCCTTCCCTTGCCTGGGGCTGGTGTGACCCAAGGGCAGGACCCAGCACTTGGCCTGGCTGACCCTCACATAACTGGCCTCGGCCCATGGATCCAGGCTGCCCAGGTCCCTCTGCAGAGCCTTCCTGCCCTCAAGGAGATCGACACTCCCACACAATTCGGTGTCGTCTGCAAACGGACTGAGGCTGCACTGGATCCCCTCATCCAGATCAGTGATGAGAGACTGGACAAAACCGGCCCCAACAGGGAGCCCTGAGGGACACCCCTGGTGACCGGCCACCCTCCGGCCGGTTTTGTACCCAGCAAAGAGAACACTCATCCATGCCATGATTTGTCAACTTCTCCAGGAGATGCTGTCCAAGGCCTCACCAAAGTCCAGGGAGATGATGTCCTCAGCCTTCCCTCATCCAAAAGGTGGGTCCCATGGTCATAGAAAGAGATCAGGTTGGCCAAGCAAGGCCTCCCTTTCCTAAACCCCTGCTGGCTGGCCCTGATCTCCTGCCTGCCCTGCACTTGCCAGAAGAGCTCCCCAGGATGAGCCTCTCCATGATCCTCCCTGGTCCTGAGGTCAGGCTGACAGGCCTGGAGTTCCCCAGATCCTCCTTCTGGTCCTTCCTGTAGATGGGGTCACATTAGCCACCCTCCAGTCACCTGGGACCTAGATGTAAACACCCATCACCTGGAGCCCCTGGAAAAGAATGTGAAATCAATCCTAACAGGCAGGAGGAAATCAGACTGACTGGACTCAGGCAAATCCCAATTGGGATCCAAATCAGCAAACAGAGAGAAACCATTGCCAAGCAGTGGTTAGAGATTTGATAAATGCAATTAGAGCTCACAAGGACAAAGTACAGGAATGTAAACAGAGGCCAGGTGACCACCCCAGTGATTCCTGGGGAAGACTAAAACAAGCTTTGTTAAAATATGGAGGGATGAGCCTTCAAAATCCTAACAAAGCATCATTGGCTGTTGGTGTATTTGTGGATCAGGCAGGCCCAGACATCTAGAAAAGTGCAGTCAGACGAGCTCAGATGTGGGGCTGCTGAAGTCAGCACAGCCTGTGTGGATAAAAACAAAGGGGGGGGCTCCCCAGCAGGAAAACACTATCCCCTCTGTCCTGGGTTAGTGGTCAGGTTGAACCACAAGCCAGAGGGCAGAACTGCTCTCTGTCACCCTCCCGAGAGAAGAGAAAAGGAGAATAAGGAAGAGAGACTGAAAGGTTGGAAATTCAAACTGGAACAGGTTTACTGCAACAGGGAAAGGGGAGTCACACATGAGGGGAGGAACAGATCTAGAAACTTAATACAGGTAAATACAGAACAGATCTTGATGATCACAGGAGCAGGGGGTGATGGTCCCTTGTGGCAAGGCTGCCTCAGGAGAGGGGCCCATGGCTCTTCACAGCATCTGTATTTGTAGAATGCAACTCCATTGGAAGAAGCTCCAGGATGGGCAGTTTCAAGTCCAGCAGAGGCTGGGGAGAAAAGAGACAAGATTCCTGGTGTTACTTTGGCAGAAGACAGGGGCAAATAGGTCCCTGGAAAAACATGAGGGACAACTGGAGAGGCTACAATCCAGAAAGAGATTCAATAACTCCCAAGGAAACATCACAAGGAAAGGGCTGGGAACAAACAGATTTTTCCCACATTTGCTTGTCAGCTCAAAACACTCACAGATGCAACGCAACAGCTTTGTGTGCACTCACACCCGTGGAAAGAGCCCTGGAGCTGGAGCTGAACGCTCTGGATGATTAAAAGCATCCAAGAACAGCAGGAAAGTGTCTCAGGGGCTGCCTGCTCTGAACCAGCACCGGTCCTTTCCAAGCGGGGACTCTGGAGGAACAACCATGGAACAGGGGCAGCTGCTCTGGGGACACCTGGCCTCAGATCAGAGCAGGTTCGATGCTGTGTGTTACAAGCCTTCGACTCCTTGATGTTTGCCTGAACACTCTTTTGTCACTGATTCTTCTCTCTTGATTCAGAACAGGCTGCACCGCATGAGCTACAAACACCAGCCATGACTGAGAGACAGCAAAATCAAGAGCAAACAGCAGAGTGTGTCTGTCATGGGCTGGTGCTGAAATCAACCATGGTCATGGGAGGAGAAGTGATGGCTGGAGTCTAGAAAAATCTGTCCCAGGGCTCCTTTCATGTTTGTGACTGAGGACTAACTCTAGTGAAAGATGCCTTCAGCCTCAGCCAGGCGTACCCGTCTGCAGGAAATGGGGCACTTTTCTTTGCCCTGGCTTCTTCTTCAGGCAACTGCAAAACACGCTGCACAATATTGGGTGAGCAGGAAGTTTTCACTGTCGAGGCTGATCTGGAAACTGAGCAGAAAAAACCCTGTGCTGAGCCTGGGCAGTTGACAACTTTCAAGTCATGGTTTCCAAGAGCTGGGAGCACTCATCTTTTCCCTTACAAACACCCCTGACATGACACCTTACCTCTGTACTGGGACACCTCTCCAGTGGGACACCTCTGCACCAGGACACCTCTGCACCAGGACACCTCTCCAGCGGGACACCTCTCCAGCAGGACACCTCTCCGGGATCAGCAGGTGCCCCAGGGCTGTGTCCCCCTCCCTGGCCCTCCCTGCCCCCCGGGGTGACAAGCTCTGCAGAGCCCTGGCACGTGGCAGGGGTCTGTGTGCCCCGGGAGCCACAGCCTGGGCCTGGGCACCCCTGGATCTGCCCCTGCCCAGCCCAGGGATTTCCCTTCAGTTCATCCATTTCTCACCTCTCTTGAGTTTCTCTCACTGTGAATTTTAATTCTAATCAGAAGAAAAGCCTCTATTTAACAGCCATGTTGCGGTTTTTGTTCAGGTTATATTGTTACTGTATATGTTTTGTTATTATATTTCATTATGCTACATTTTATTATTTATATGTTGTATAATTGCACTTGTGCACCATCATTTTTTACACTGTTTTGCTTTTTAAGTGCCTTAAAGTACTATTGTATTTTTTAAAATTATACTTCTATTGTGTATGTTTTCTTACTATTTCATTATGCTACATTTTGTTATTTATATGTTGTATAATTGCACTCATGCACCATCACTTTTTACAATCTTTTGTTTAAGTGCCTTAATACACAATTAAACATTACCAGCATTAAAAAAAACCTTTTGTCATTTTATAATTGCATTTCTGCAATCACTTTTAAAACTGCATTTGTGTAACATGACTGTTAAAAAAGAGACTTTTTCTCTGAATTAGAATTTAAATTCAAAGTGAGAGAAACTCAAGAGAGGTGAGAAATGAACCCACAAGGATGGGTTCTTATCAGCCTAGTTAGAACAGAATGTTGCTAGTTAAAAGAAAGCTTACTGAAGGAAAAAAAATCAGTAAAAAGGAAAATTGGCTTCATCCTGGCTCAAACCAGGACAAATACGCAAGCACACACTGGAATCGTGTGGGTTTTTCTGACAAAGTTCAATCCATTTGGCTGTTGGTGACCAGTGGTGCGCCGACCCGTGTCCCTCGGCATCATCTACACAGCTTTGAAACACCTACAGGGATGGAGACTCCACCAGCGCCCTAGGCAGCCTGTGCCAGGGCCTGACAACCCTTTGGGGGAAGAAGTTTCTTCTAATATCCAACCTAAACCTCCCTGGGCAACCTGAGCCCATTTCCTCATCCTATCTATTTTTACTGGGGAGAAAACACCCATCCCCCTCACTCCAGCCTCCTTTCAGGGAATGGGAAAAGCCTGGGGGGAGCTTTTTAAGTGCCTTAAAATACTATTAAAAGACATTCTATTTTTTAAAGTTATACTTGTATTGTGAATGTTTTATTACTGTTATATTTCATTATCCTACATTTTGTTATTTATATGGAGTATAACTGCACTCATGCACCATCACTTCTTACACTTTCATTTTTTAAGTACCTTAATACACAATTAAACATTAACAGCATTAAAAAACACCTTTTGTCGTTTTATAATTGCATTTCTGTAATCACTTTTAAAACTGCATTTGTGTAACATGACTGAAGGGAAATCCCTGGGCTGGGCAGGGGCAGATCCAGGGGTGCCCAGGCCCAGGCTGTGGCTCCCGGGGCACACAGACCCCCTGCCACGTGCCAGGGCTCTGCAGAGCTTGTCACCCCGGGGGGCAGGGAGGGCCAGGGAGGGGGACACAGCCCTGGGGCACCTGCTGATCCTGGAGAGGTGTCCTGGGGAGAGGTGTCCCGCTGGAGAGGTGTCCCGCTGGAGATGAGTCCCGCTGGAGAGGTGTTGCCTTCGGAAAGGCACGGCGACCAACCCCTGGTCGCTCGGTCCATATGCACACAGACACCAATGTGGTGGATGACAAAATGGCCTTTATTGCCATGTGGCATGGCATTATATAGCTTGAGTAACGTCACATCCGTTTGCTTACATCACAGTCTATACAGTATTGGCTGTCCCGGGAGGGGGGGGGGGGAGGGCCCTGTCTTTCCGTACAGCACGAGATCTTCCGGCCACCAGACCCTGGCTACATTTCCCCCCTCCCTATGCATAATTAAATTGGCTAAATATAACAGTCCTAAAAAAATACATGTATAAAAATCTTAGATATAAAACATCCTGTTCCTATCTTAAACTTTATAGCAATCTTAAAAAATTTAAATGTACAACGATCTCAAAAATATATACTGTAAACTTGAATAGAAAAATACAAGGCAGGTTGAACAGGAGGTAGTTTGGGAGTAACAGGGTATAAAAATATTCCTAGAGCAATTGTTGGCGCTCTACCAACATGATGTTAACTGTCTCTAACCGGCTCCCGACAAATGACACGAGTCTGTTCAGTATGCAGGGTCCAAAGATTAATGCTATCATGATCATTGTGATCGGCCCCATCAAGGTAGATATCAAGGTGTTCAGCCATGGTGAATGGTTGAACCATGATGCAAACCAATCTTGTTGTGCCTCTCTTTCTCTTTTCCGTTTTTCCAATCCCTCTCGCAATTTGGCCATAGTGTCCCTCACGATTCCAGTGTGGTCCGCGTATACGCAGCATTCTTCCACTAGTGCAGCGCACACTCCCCCTTGTTGTAAAAACATAAGGTCTAACCCTCTCCGATTTTGCAACACAACTTCAGATAATGATCTAAGTGATTGTTCTAAGGCACTTATTGATTGTTCAGTTCTTTCCAGGTCTTCATCTACTGCTGTCCTCAAGGCACTAAATTCTTTATTTTGTTGGACCAATGATGCCACTCCTGTACCTACTCCCACACCTCCTAGGGTCATTAGAGTAGCTATTGTTATTGCTGTAAAAGGCTCTCGTTTTAACAGATGGTGTTCTGGGGTAATTAGAGAGTCATAGACGAAGTCTCCGGGGTGATAAAAGATTTTTGGGACTATAGTTGCCTGGACGCAATATTCAGAGGACCCGTCAAATTTGTCCAACAACAAGCAAGGTGTAACTCCCATAATAGAACAAACCCACTTGGAATTGGTGGCTGGTACTAACCACTTTGCAGGGATTTTACCTTGTATCATATTAATACACAGTTGTTCTTTGTGCTTTGGGACTTTACCTATACATATGCCACTTCCCACCACCAGTGCTAGTGTAATCCCTTGCTTTTCTATGTTCCAGTTACATTGAGCTGGATTTGTACTATTTACCCATATGGGTGTGTTGCTGACTCCTATGGCCTCATAAAAGGGTGGTTTTACTCCATAACACAGCCAGCAGTGCTCCGTGAGATTTGGGTTGGTTTTGTTCAGCACTTGGTAGCTAGCTTGTATCATTTTCCAAATACGGTTCCTATCGATGATTTTGGTGGTGTGTGTCGTTAAGGGTGTGATGGCTTCGGTTGTGGGTATTCGTGGGTTAAGAACCGGGTTAGGCCCAACTGCTTGTGGTGCTTGTGGTATAAGCCTGATAATTTTTATCACCCTTCCTGGATCTGTGCCACCGTAGTGAAGAAATACTGACCACTTTTTCCCTATAGCCCATCCCGCATAATTTGGATGTAAGATTTCCAACTTCAAATGGGTGCAAGTATATTTGCCTCTACGATATATCACTCCATCCACCACAAAATTTGGATGTTTACACCCATGTGGTCCCCAGGTTACCCGCAAAAATTTGTCATCTGTCTCCGGTTTCCATCTATCACTTGTTACAATTGTCTCACATCCCCAATACCCACAAAAATAATATCCTGGATAGTTGCAATAGCTCTTTCCTGGGTTTGAGCTGGGGCACCAATATGTTCCGCATATTGGTTTGCATGATGGTTCACATCCGGGTTTATTGATTAGTGCTGACCCGGGGAATAAGTCACCAACTGTTACCATAAAAGTCGGGGTACCTGCTGTTAAGTTTTCCTTTATCAATTTGTCAGGGTCTTGTAGGACCCACCTGAATGGACGATGGGGGTGGTACTCTGGTTCTGCCTGTCCTTTAGTGACTAGCCCTAGAATCAAGATTACACAAATACATTGTAGCCTCCTCCCACAGGGGCTATGTCGTTGTTGTTTGGAGTCTGCCAGCGTGGGACCCTTGGATGTAGACAGCGTGCTTGTTGACTTGCCGTCCTCTCTTGTTGCCGGGGCATGCAGGTTACGAGGACGTCTGGTGATCCGGTTCTGTGGATAAAAACTTACGGTTTTCATTAGTTTCATTCTGGAGGTCAGGCTTAATAGACTTAAGCGGACACCACTTGACTTTCCCATCTTTTTTGACTGCAGCATACCCTCGCCCTGTAAGGACTAGCCTCCACCCTTGTTCCCATTCCCCTAGCTCATTTCTAATTATAACCAACGGGCCTTCTTCTAGCGCTCGAGCGGCCCAATGTTTTTGTGTAGGGCTATTCATCTCTTCCCCCCTAGGAAATTGATTCAGTGCTAAAAGAGCGGTCGCTAGCAGGCGTGCTTGGTCTCCTGAGGGGATGGCATCGACAAAACCCTCTGTCTTTGCCAGCACCTCTAATTTAGTTTTCAGGGTTTGATTTGCTCTTTCGACTATGGCTTGTCCTGTGCTATTGTATGGAATGCCATGTATTAGGGTGATACCCCATTTCAGAGCAAATGCCTGGACTGATTTGGAAACAAAATTTGGGCCATTGTCTGTTTTGATCTGACTAGGGATACCAAGCCATGCCATGACTGTTAGCCAATGCTGGATGGTCGCTTTGGAGTCGGTTTTGGGGTGTTGTGTGGCTACGATCATTCCGCTATAGGTGTCCACAGTTACTGCTAGCCACGCTCGAGGTTTCAGCAACTGACAGAGTGTAAAGTCTGTCTGCCACACTTCAGAGGCCTTGAGACCTCTGGGGTTGACTCCACTGGACCACAGTGGTGCTTTCTGACAGTGAGGACATGTAGCAACTACGTGTTTCACATCGGTGACAGAAATCCCGCATTTCTTCGCTAGCGCTTTGGCCCCGATGTGAAGAGACTCATGTAACTGCCGGGCATCCCTTAGCGCCCACAGTCCTTTTGCAGCTGCGTCTGCTTTGTCATTGCCAGTTTGGAAAAACCCTTTGACCGGGTTATGGCTGTTGACGTGGATGACCGATATGGTGCCCTCTCGAGAAGAGAGTGCTTCTTCCAGCGTTAGGGCTACTGCTGATGTTGACATGCCGGGTCCTGACATGGCTAAGCAAAGCTTGGCCATGAACATCGAATCGGTCACTATGTTAAGGTGTTCCGTTGGAAACAGTCCACATGCCAGCACTATGGCCATCGCTTCTAGCTGCTGAACTGAAAGCGCACAATCGGTCATTTTGATGCAGTGCCATTCTTCTCCTGATTGCCACACTGCCGCCGCGGTTGAGGTCGTTGAGGATGCATCTGTGAAGACTGTTGGTCCCTGTTGGGGCCGGTCCATGATCTTCTGTGGGATGTCGATGTTGATGATTTTCAGCATTTGAGTCCAGGGGGGCTTTGCAGCGTACCGGACTTCTCCACCAAATCCGACAAGGGCTATAGCTAAATACTCTGACATGGTCACTGATTGTATTGGGAGCTGTTTGCGGAAGGGTAGGAATATCCTGGCGGGTTCGATGCCTAGGTGTCTTAGGGCGAGCTTTCTGCCTTTCATGATGAGATTGCCAAGGCACTCAACTCCTGGAGAGAATGCACGTGATGGCTTTCCTAGGACTATCCATTGTATTGGCTGGGCTTTTTCAGGTGGCCCCTGGGCCAGTGTCCCTACTCCCCCTCCCTTTGTGAAATGTACATACAGGTCGAGTGGAACACCTGGGTTCCACCTGGCGAGCGTGCTTGATGATACCTGTTGCTCAATGAAATCGAGGGAGTTCATTGCTTCTGTTGTCAGAGTTTTTTGTTCCCATGGGTTCTTTCCTTTTAGAAGATCATGTAGGGGGGCCATGATTTCGGGGGGTATCAGGACAATATTGCGGAGCCATTGCAAGGACCCCACTAATTGTTGCATGTCGTGGAGTGTTCTGATGTCCCGACTGATTTTAATTTGGGGGGGTGTTACATAAGAACTGGTGATCCCCACTCCCAGAAAGGTTACACATGGTCCTCTTTTGACTTCTGCGCTCGCAATTTCGAACCCGTTTGTTTTTAAAGTTTCCGAAACTGCTGATACCAGATGGTCCACCTGACTTCCTGACGGCGCGGCGATCAAGGTATCGTCCATGTACTGAATGATAGTCGCTGTTGGGTCACTGCGCCGAACCGGTGCCAGTGCCCGATCCACTGCAATCTGGCAGATGGTAGGTGAGTTGATCATTCCCTGAGGCAGCACTTTCCACTGGAAGCGCAGGTTAGGGCGTTGGCTGTTTGGGAACACGACAGAAAAAGCAAACCGCTCCTTGTCCTCTTCATGCAGGGGTATTGAAAAGAAACAGTCCTTAATATCAAGGACGGCACAAGGTTGTCCTTCTGGTATCATGGAGTTCATAGGTAATAACGTTTGGACAGGACCCATTGGTTGGATCCTCTTGTTTACTTCTCGCAGGTCATGAAGGAGACGGAACCCTTCACCAGACCGTTTGGGGATTACGAAAACTGGGGTGTTCCATGGGCTGGTGGAAGGCTCTATGTGACCTTGTTGTAGTTCTCGGTCAACTAGTTCAAGAAGAGCGTCCATTCGAGGCTTTGGCAGGGGCCACTGCTCGACCCACACTGGGTCGGATGATTTCCACATCTGTCTGATTGGTGGAAGTGGGTGTGCGGCAGTGGCCCTCATGGTAAATTTGTCACCCTGGCTTTCAAAAGGGCTAGAGCATCCCTTCCCAACAGGGGTGGGACTCCAGGCATGACATATGGGAAGAGGGTGATGGTTTTCTCTGGTCCTTTTTCCGTGTGAAGCGTGATTGCTACTAATTGAGTGCTCTTTTGAGCCCGGGTTAGTCCTCCGACTCCGCCCACCATGGGGGCATTCTCCAATTTACAGTGCTGGGGCCAATTTGTTTCGGGAATGACTGTAACATCTGCTCCGGTGTCAATCAAAAAGGGAACACTAATGGTGATGTGATTTAAGGTATTGCAGAGGGAACAGATCCCCCAAACCACTGGCGGGCTATCACATTTCACTGCCAGGGCCACCCTGGGGTCTCGCCCCCAGAGGGTGGTCCTTGCTGTTCCTGAGGTAGGGGCAGGTTTGGCTGGATTGTCGGTTGAGCCATAAAGTTGGTTGCTTCTCGAGGGTGCTGCGGGTTCGGATGCATTCCACCCCATCCGTGGTTGGTATGGTTGGGCCGCCTCATGTCCCACGTGGGAGAGGGCTGTGCATGGCCCTGGTGCCCTCTCCCCTTCACGTTTCCCTGGTTTCTAGATCTGCATTCCCTGGCGAAATGTCCCTTCTTTCCACAAACCCAACAGAGTCCTCTGGGTCGATTTTGGTGCGGGGGGAGCGCTGTTGGTGGGTCCCCCAACCGAGGGCAGTTTGCTACCATATGCCCCGCCTGACCGCATTTAAAACATGCCATCACATTAGCCATCATGGTATTAACAGCCGTCTGAATTGGGGTTAGATGCTCTTCCCTTGCAACGTGCCTAATCATGTCCGCGATACTCGACCTCACTGGCAGTGAACGTAGGATTTCTTTGGTTACTGAGTTACACTGCTGACGTAAACAGTCTGCGACAACCGGGCCTTTTGCTTCCGCGGGCAGGGTTGAGGAGTCGACTGCTGCCTGGAGGCGATCCACAAATTGTGCAAAACTCTCACTTTCCTTTTGCTTAATCGAGGACCATGGCGATGGCTTGACAACAGTTCTGGAAGTTGCGCGAATGGCTTCTCTGGCTGTGCGAGTGGTTGCCATAATTTCATGGACCCGCAGGCCCTGGGCCTGCGCCTGGGGGGTGATCATTGTTGGGTCTTTACCCATCAGCCGCTGCAGTGTGGAGCCGTAGAGTGGGTGGTCTGCCCCGGTCACCTGGGCTAGTTGCCTTGTACAGTGCTCCTCCCATTCTTGTTTAAACACAAACATCCCTGCTCCGTCAAAGATCATTCTACAGGCTTGATTTATATCAAATGGGAGCAGATCATCTCCCCCAAAAAGGCCATCTATGAGGCTGGTGACCATAGCGGAATTGAGTCCTTTGTCCGCAATTGCCTTAATAACTGTATGTATGTCCTTAAGGTTTATTGGTGAAAAGACCCTCTGTCCCCCCTCCGTTTGCCGGACCAGGAATGCTAGTGTGGTTGGTGGGACCAAATCAGCACATACAATTTTTATTCCCTTCCAGTCGGTGAAAGGGATGTTTTTCCCGCGCGGTCCCTTTTTATTTTGGATTTTATTTTTATTTTTATTTTGGATGGGAATATATTTGCTTTTGACTGTATTTATTCCCTTTTCCTCCTCCTCTGAAGTTGAATCCGTTGCGAACTCCTCACTCCAGTCCACGTCTGACCTGAGGTCAGAGCTCGACTGACCGGCCGCTTCCGGTTGCCAGGGCCCTTTTGTCGGGCTCCGGCCCCGCCCCCTCCTTTGCGAGTGGGCGGTTCCCTCCCTCCTGGCTCACCCCGCCCTCCGCGGGGCAGGGCACTCGCCCCATGAGGCCGGTGGCTCTGATTGGCTCCGCCCTTTGCTCACGCCCCCCTCCCCCTGCCGCTCGCGCACGCCCATCGATGCCGGCACCTCCTCCCCGCCCCCGCCACGTGCGCCTTCGCCCCGCTCCCTCCTCTTGCGCTCGGCGCCATCTTGGGGCGCACGTGGCGGCGGTTCTGCCCAGAGCTCCTCAGACCCCGGGATCTCCGCGGGGCCCCTGGCCTCCTCGGCCAGCCCGCGCCAAAAGGATACGGCTCGTCTAAGCCTCTCCGTGAGCGAGTCGGGCTCCAGGGCCCGTGGGGGCTCCGGGGACCGTGGGGCCGCGCCGCCCCCCCGCCGATTGGGGCTGGGGCTGCGCGAGGGGGTCAAAGCGGGCGGGGATTCCAATGTTTTTGTCCCGCCTCCCTCCGGATCCCCGGGCTCGGCGGAATCGTCACCGCCCGGGGGGTGCAAGGTCTGTGTGGCCGCCCCGACTCCCAGTTTCGGGGTGACCTTTAAGCAATTCTTTGCCTCCCTCCAGGTCTCCTGTTCTTGTAGGGCTTTCTCCAGGGCCTGCACGACCCTCCCCCACGATTTCAGGTTTTTTCCACTACCCAAGGACATCGTCTCCTTGGCTAAAGCTTTAGCCCATTTGTCCCACACCTCAGGGTGGAGAATATCCACCGGCTGGTCAATGACCCCGATTTGCAAAAGTCTTGCGACAGCAAGACTAAAATCTTTGGGCTTACAATCAATCCCCCACTGCTTATGTATTTGTAATACGACCTTCACGAGGGCTTCAATCCTCCTCGTTGGTCCCGGAGCGTCCTCCTCCTTGTTGGTCCGGGGCGTCTGCCGGGCTGGTTCTACCGCTCCGGCCGCCGTTACCAGATTCCAGGCGATTTCCCGATTCGGGGCGAGTCCCCTCGATTCCCGGGTTTTGGCACCACTTGTTGCCTTCGGAAAGGCAAGGCGACCAACCCCTGGTCGCTCGGTCCATATGCACACAGACACCAATGTGGTGGATGACAAAATGGCCTTTACTGCCATGCGGCATGGCATTATATAGCTTGAGTAACGTCACATCCGTTTGCTTACATCACAGTCTATACACTATTGGCTGTCCGGGGGGGGGTGGGGGAGGAGGGCCCTGTCTTTCCGTACAGCACGAGATCTTCCGGCCGCCAGACCCTGGCTACAGAGAGGTGTCCCGCTGGAGAGGTGTCCCGGTGCAGAGGTGTCCTACT
Organism: Apus apus; assembly: GCF_020740795.1. NCBI lineage: Eukaryota > Metazoa > Chordata > Aves > Apodiformes > Apodidae > Apus > Apus apus. Next base: position 19,642 of record NW_026248849.1, on the reverse strand, counting down.
GGAGAGGTGTCCTGCTGGAGAGGTATCCTGCTGGAGAGGTGTCCCTTCCTTCCTTAGAAATGACTGAAGAATCCTGGTTCACGCCAGACCTTCAATTAAACAGAGAATAGACAATTAATATTATTGTCATATTAAACTTCTAGAAAAGTCTGGAAGTCTAAAGTCTAGAAAAATCTGTCCCAGGGCTCCTTTCATGTTTGTGACTGAGGACTAACTCTAGTGAAAGATACCTTCAGCCTCAGCCAAGTCTGCAGGAAATGGGGCACTTTTCTTTGCCGTGGCTTCTTCTTCAGGCAACTGCAAAACATGCTGCACAATGTGCAGGGTGAGCAGGAAGTTTTCACAGTCAAGGCTAAACAGGAAACTGAGCAGAAAAACCCTGTGCTGAGCATGGGCAGTTGACAGTTTTCAAGACATGATTTCTAAGAGCTGGGAGCACTCACCTTTTCCCTTACAAACTATCATGGCTGTTCTAGATATTAAAGGTATGTTTTTATGGTACTCACCAATGAACAAGACAGGCATCAATTTGCATTGACATGGGAAGGAAATCAAGATACAATCACACAACTGCCACAAGCTTATAAACATTCTCCAACACCATGCCCTTGCTACTGAATTAGAACAAATTCCATCTCTTAAGGAACACAAGGATGTCAAAGTCTACCAATACCATGATGACGTTCTCATCGATGGGGATGATGAGCAAGAGGTTGGAGAAATTGATGAAGACATCATAAAACATTTACATACTATCGGGATTGAAATCCACAATGAGAAAAATGCAACCACCCTCTAATGAAGCCAAGTTTCTGAGTATCAGATGGAAGAGGGAAACATGGAATATCCCACAGACACTTTGACCAAACTAGGGGAAATTAGGGTACCCAAAACCAGAAAGCAATTACAAGAAACCCTGGGCATTCTCCAACTTTGGAGAAAACATATCCCTGATCTAGCCATTATAGCCAGACCACTCTATGATCTTTTAGAAAACACAGACTCTGGGAGTGGACCCAAGTGCAGGAAGAAGCTTTAAAGTTACCATTATTTGAAATACAGACTTACCAAACTCTAGTACCCATCCACCCCACTGACCCCATTACAATTGAATGAGGATTTGCCACCAGTGGTCTGTCTTTCCACCTTGGGCAGAAAGGGCCTGAGGGAGGAGTCCGACCTATCGGATTCTTCTCCCACACCTTCAAAGATGCTGAGAAAATATACTCTGCTTGGGAGAAAGGTTTATTAACAGTAAGCACTGCCTTGAAAGAATTGAAAAGATCATCACAAACAAAGTATTGTCCTACGTGGACCATTCAAAATCACTAAACAAATGATATCGGGCAGAGCACGCCCAGAAGGGGGTGCAACAAAGAGCAACAGTTCAGAAATGGCCTTCCCAAATGAAGTATTATTGTCATTTGTTTTCAAGAGAAAACAAATTGGCCCAGACAAGACACTAAACATTCAAGACAATATTGACAAAAATGATAATGATGTTGATTTGACTACAAAGGATCCATCTCCAAGTAAGGATGCACTGGAATATACCTCCACCTTTCAGAAAGTCTGGTTTACAGATGCCTCTGCAAGGAGGGAAGGTAAACCTGGAAATTCAGGTCTGCGGCTCTTCGGGTCAACGCTGGAGAGCAAATGATTCCTGAAGGGATAGGGAGTGCTCAAACAGGAGAGTCAGATGCAGTACACAACGTGTTTGCCAAGGAAAAGGACACGAAAGAAGCAGTTCACGTTTATACTGATTCGTATGCCGTATCCAAAGGGTGTGTTGAGCGGATCACATTTTGGGAAGAGAATGATTGGAAAGTCAATCATGTCCCAGTTTGGCAGTGTGAAAAATGGAAACTAATACTGGAAAATAGCCAAAAACAGTCCTCCCTTTCATGCGGGCTGGATCCCATCTCATCAGGCCAACATGAAAAGGGAGGCAGCATCCTGGAACAACCAGGTAGACAAATTGGCAAGAATAAATAGAATAGAAAGAAGAGAAGCACTTAACAATGGTGAAGCTAATGAATGGAAAAGACTCTGAGAATGGTTGCACTGCAAAAGGGGACATTCTGGCAATTATGATCTATATAAAGAAGCCCAAACACAGGATGGCCAGTAACAAAGGAAATGTGCAAAACTAGAATACCTGCTTGGGAACAATGTAAGAGCAGATTGGGATGCCATCCTCTGATGCCTGAAAATGTACACATATGGGATAATAAACAACTGTGGGAGGCTTGGAAAATTGATGATATTGGCCCCTTTAGAAAATCAAAAGGAAAATGCTATGTCACTGTAGCTGTCAAGGTTATCTCAGGTTGAACACACGCAGAATCATGTTCAAAAGCTACTGTAAATTTCTCAGATCAAACTACTGGGTATACTACCTAAGCCACCAAGTGTTCCATCTGATAGTGGATCTCACTTGACTGCACACATTGTCCAGCAATGGGCCAAGAGTGAAGGTGTTAAATGGACTCTCCACACTCCCTACTACCCACAGGCTAATGGGATTCTGGAAAGGGGTTAATTAAGAGCATTTAAAAACCCCAACATCCCCCAATGGGATGAAAGGTCGAAAAAGCCTTAGGGACAGTAAACAATCGTTGGGGAGTGAATGGGTGTCCCTGGCTAAATGCATTCTACTCCATCCACCATCGAACTTGGTTGCTAACAAGCCCAGGGTGAAAGACTCAGAAACTTCCATCAACAGGAAGAAAGTCACACTTAACCCAGGACAAACGGTTGTAATTAGTTTACCCAATATCAGTAAAATTAACTTGATATTAAACGTGCCTATCAAGCAAAATACAGGGAAAGCACTTGACAAAGAAGGAAAACAATACAAAATTAGCACTAACTGGACTGTTTGTGTCAATTAACAGAAGGATCAATGATGCAGACCTGCCTAAATTTAGAGAACCACCTGTTGAACTGAAGAAAGCCACTCTGGAGATTAACCCTTTCCTCACCTGAATCTTGGAAAAGGATCTCTTGGGTTAGGTACTGCAGTGAATGTAAAGAGCTATCACTCTGGAATTCCTTGGGTTGAATCTGTTTTTCAAACCTTGTAAATAGAAGCTCTGGGCTCAGGCGCCTGCAGGCACATCACACACACAACAGCCCCTCACCCAGCATCACCCTTCTCCCCCTGCCCTTTGGGAAAGACACAAGCACAGCACTAACACAGCAGCACCCCCAAAAGAAATACTAACAAGCGACAATCACAACCCAACCGTATCATAGGGGCCACAGACATAGGCTGCTCTATTTGGCTGGGACTGAACTTGTCGCACTCCAAACAATGCTCAGTGTCACTCACCTCTTCTTGCAGCTGCTGTTGGCTCTTCTCCAGCTGTTCCTGGTTTCCACACTCGCTGGAGAACTCTTCTTGTGACCCCCCAGGTTCTGCTTCTGTCCATGGGATTTCCTTGGACTCTGTCTGCAGATGCTGAGAAAGCTGATCCACCTGCAGACAGCAAAAAGAAAGAGGAACTCAGAGGGATCTAAAATTAGTCCACTAGTGAAAAATCAGTCACGGGTTGGTCATTGAGACTGTGCTTATCATCTACTGCCTCGGTATGAACGTGAAACCAGGCTGTTCCTTTCAAACAAGAACAGCTTCCACTGTCTTCCAGTCTCCTCTCTCATCTGGCAAGGACAGATCTCCCCCCTGCCCACAACTTGTAGCAGGACGCTCCATCGCTCAATATGCCTGCCTCAGTTCCCTTTTATGTTTCAGCTGCTTTTTGTCCCTCATTTTTGCAGGCCAGGGCCTGGAGTGGAAAGATTCCCATGAGAAGGGAAAAGGCTCAGCAAACTCTGAGCTGGCAACAACGTGGAAAGATATAAACAAAGACCAAGTGGATGTGCATAACACCAGCTGCTCTCCAGGGCTGAAGAACACAGAGCTCAGCCCAGCCACAACTAGGCCCGAAATGGAGATCAAGGGATCACGAACAGGTAAACAACACAGTTTGCTTGGTGAGAACTGGGCCTCTGCGGCAGCGCGGAGAGCGGCAGCGGCCTTCACAGGAAGCGGCGCGAGGGCACGCGGAGAGCGGCGCGAGTGGAGGCAGGGAGCAGAGAACACCGGTAGCTTTTGCTAGCGTGGTCACAACACGCCCTAAAACCATATTGAAAAAGGATGTGGGAACTCAGACGGAGGTTCTGAGCAGGCACGCAGCCGTGCAGGTCTCTGGCTGCAGCAAATGCCTGAGCTTGGCACTGGTACCGGAGGGAGCCCGTGGCACCGCGTGTGTGCGGTGTGAGCGAGTAAATGATCTCCTCAGGCAGGTGGTTAAACTGACGGAGGAGGTTGAAAGACTAAGAACTATCAGAGAATGTGAGAGTGAAATAGATTGGTGGAGCCAAACCCTGAGGCAAGGGCAGATGGAAGAGGTTCTGGAACAAGTGATGGATCCCCTCCCCTCCTGTCATCAGACAGGAGAGAACTTTAGGGACATGGAGGAATGGAGGGAAGTCCATCCTCGGAGAGGCAAGCAAAAACCCTCCCAACCCCCTCTGCCCTCCGAATTGCCCTTGAAGAATAGGTATGAGGCCTTGGAACTTCAAGGACAGGAAAATGGAGTGATAGATCTGCCTAGCGAAGCACCTAGGACTTGTCGCTCAGCTCCACGCCTTAGGACTTCTTCAACTAAGAAGGAAAGGAGGGTAATTGTGGTGGGTGACTCCCTTCTGAGGGGAACAGAAGGGCCCATCTGTCGACCGGACCCATCCCACAGGGAGGTCTGCTGCCTCCCTGGGGCTCGGATTAGAGATGTTAAAAGGAAACTCCCTAATCTTGTAAATTCCTCCGATTACTACCCACTGCTGATTTTTCAGGTTGGCAGTGACAAAATTATTACAAGAAATGTAAGGGCAATGAAGAGAGACTTCAGGGCCCTGGGACGGCTAGTTAGGGGGTCTGGAGCGCAAGTAGTGTTTGCCTCCATACCTCCTGCAAGAATGGGTGGAGAGGTAAACAGGAAGAGTTTACTGATCAATGAATGGCTACGAGACTGGTGCCAAAGACAGGGTTTTGGTTTTTTTGATCATGGGCTGCTATATGAGACACCTGGCCTGATGGTGGCAGGGGGGATGGACCTGTCACAGAGGGGGAAAAGGCTTTAGGGGCAGGACTTAGCAGGGCTCATTGAGAGAGCTTTAAACTAGATGTGAAGGGGGAAGGGGAGAAAACTGGGTCTGTTAGGGACAAGCCCAAGAAAAACATACCAGGGCCTGAAGGAAGGTGGTCTAAGGAGGATTTGGTCCCATCAGTGTGCTCTGCTTGCTTCCTGAAATGCCTGTACACCAATGCACGCAGCATGTGGAATAAACAGGAAGAGTTAGAGGTCTGTGTGCGGTCTAAGGGTTATGATCTGGTAGCAATAACAGAGACATGGTGGGACAGCTCACATGACTGGAATGTGGCCATGGATGGCTATGTGCTTTTTAGGAAAGATCGGTCGGTGAAGGGAGGTGATGGAGTTGCTCTTTATGTGAGAGAGCAACTAGAATGTATCGAGTTTTGTGCAGGGGCTGATGAGGGGCAAGTTGAAAGTCTGTGGGTAAGAATTAAAGGACAGGCTGGTATGGGTGATACAGCTGTGGGAGTCTACTACAGACCTCTTGATCAAGATGAGGAAGTTGATGAGGCTTTCTACAGGCAGCTGAAAGCAGCCTCACAACTACAGTCCTTGGTCCTCATGGGAGATTTTAACTACCCCGATATCTGCTGGAAGACTTACACAGCCAGCCTTTCACAGTCTAGGAGGTTCCTCCAATGCATTGATGACAACTTAATGCAAATGGTGGACAAGCCGACTAGAAGAGGAGCGCTGCTGGATCTTGTGCTCACCAACAAGGAGGGCCTTGTTGAAGCAGTGGTGGTCAATGGCAGCCTTGGCTGCAGTGACCACGAGATGGTGGAGTTCAGGATCCTGTGTGGGAGGAACAGAATACCCAGCAGGACCAGAACCCTGGACTTCCACAGAGCAAACTTCGGCCTCCTCAATCAATTGTTAAGGAAAGTCCCATGGGACAGGGTGCTAGAAGGTAAAGGGGCTCAAGATAGCTGGTCAACATTCAAGGACCACTTCTTGCAAGCACAGGATCAGTGTGTCCCAATGGGTAGAAAATCTAGTAAGGGAGCTAGGAGACCAGCATGGTTAAAAAAGGAACTGCTGGGCAAACTCAAGTGGAAAAGGAAAATCTATAGATCATGGAAGGAGGGGCTGGTCACTTGGGAGGAATGTAGGACTGTTGTCAGAGAATGTAGGGAGGCAACTAGGAAAGCTAAGGCCTCCTTGGAACTTAACCTTGCAAGTCGGGTTAAGGATAATAGAAAGGGCTTTTTCAAATACATAGCCAACAAAACTAACACCAGAGGCAATATAGGCCCACTGTTGAATGAGGTGGGTGCCCTGGTGACAGAGGCTATAAAGAAGGCAGAGGTGCTGAATGCCTTCTTTGTCTCTGTCTTTACTCCTGCAGGCTTTCCCCATGAGCCCCAGTTTCATATAGGCCCAGAAGAAGTCAAGATAAAGGAGGAGTTTGCCCAGGTAGATGAGGATTGGGTTAGGGATCAGTTGAGTCATCTGGACATCCATAAATCGATGGGTCCGGATGAAATGCATCCAAGGGTGCTGAGGGAGCTGGCGGAGGTCATTGCTAGTCCACTCTCCATCATCTTCAGTAAGTCATGGGCAACAGGAGAGGTGCCTGAGGACTGGAGGATAGCAAATGTCACTCCAGTCTACAAGAAGGGCAAGAAGGAGGACCCGGGTAACTATAGACCGGTCAGCCTCACCTCCATCCCTGGAAAGGTGATGGAACAACTTGTCCTTGGCACTATCTCTAGGCATATCAAGGACATGGGGGTCATCAAGAGCAGTCAACATGGTTTTACCAAGGGTAAGTCATGTTTGACTAACCTCATAGCCTTCTATGAGGAAATTACTAGGTGGATAGATTATGGTAGAGCGGTAGATGTGGTCTATCTTGATTTCAGTAAAGCATTTGACACCGTCTCCCACAGCATCCTTGTAGATAAGTTGATCAAGTATGGGTTTGATGATCAGGCAGTGAGGTGGATCAAGAACTGGTTGAAAGGAAGAAGTCAGAGACTTGTAGTCAATGGGGCAGAATCTAGTTGGAGGCCTGTGACTAGTGGAGTCCCTCAGGGGTCGGTACTGGGACCGGTGTTGTTCAACATCTTCATCAACGACCTGGATGAGGGTACAGAATGTACCCTCAGCAAGTTTGCTGATGACACCAAGCTGAGAGGAGTGGCTGACACACCAGAAGGCTGTGCTGCCATTCAGAGAGACCTAGGCAGGCTGGAGACTTGGGCGGGGAAAAACCTGATGAAGTTCAACAAGGGCAAGTGTAGAGTTTTGCATTTGGGGAAGAAGAACGCCACGTACCAGTACAGGTTGGGGGCTGACCTGCTGGAGAGCAGTGTAGGTGAGAGGGACTATGTAGAGAAAGAGAGGAAATATGTTTGGTAAAGACAGCCACCTACCTGCACGTACCATTGAGCAGAATAGTTCACAGCCACTTCTTATCCATCCTACACATATTCATACACACTCAGCAGTTCCCGAGTACTGATGAAGGCTGATGCACACAGAGCCTGATGCAGGGCTGCTCCCTTAGAGCACACCTTAGAGAAACAACACCCACAGCTACAAAGCTGTGCTGAAGAGGAATGAAGCTGCTCAGGATTTTCACAAGAGGGATCTGATCAGTTGCATCTCCTCTGAAACAAAAGACTGGCACTGCCTGGGCACTGCAGGGGAAGGCAGTAAGGAACATGGTGCTGGGCTGGGGAGAGGGTTCACAGGCATTTCAGTTTGCCAAGCTCCACCTCTGGCTACAGACACATTCTAGACTGTATACTGGGCAGATGTGAGCTTAGCCACAAAGCTGGAGAGGTAACAGGGAATCCTGGGTAGAAATTTCCTCCACTTCCAAATTAACACGAGACACGGGAACAATACACACCAGAAGGCAGCACTAAGCACAGCTTCAAGACAGCTCAAAACCCACCATTAAACCTTGGTGCTCTCACCAAAATATTCAAAAGCCACACTGATAACGGACAACTTAGTCTCATGATCAAGTTACACGTTTACCTGGAGTATCCCTGCAGAACAGCATCATCCCCAGCTGTGCGCCCAGCAGCGTCTTTCTGGGAAACATCAGCCCCGAACTCAAGAAGAACTCTCACCAAATCAAGCTGCCCACCAGAGGCAGCAATCATAAGTGGGGTTCTGAAAGATCCAAAATATGAAATAGATCATTTGACACAGGCACGCTGATTATTTGCATTCCTGCTTGCCCTCAGAAAAACTGTTTCCCCCATTACTTGAAAACGAAGGAAAGAAAAAGCGGTTTCCATTAAAAGCAACAACAAAGGGGGAGAGGGAATCAAAACCAGTTCCAGGTTCAGACAAAGCTTCCACACACACAACACTGAAGCACACCCTGTGCTGCTGGGCAGGAGATGGTTTGTAGAACTGAGGCCTTGCTGCTGAGCTCCTGACACAGCTCCTGCCAGACAGGGCCTCCTTGCAGTCCTCAATGTGGAAAGCACCGTGAGGGCCCAGAGCAGCCAAGGGCAGAGCTGCTTCCCAAGGCACACGGAAACAGCTCCTCTGGGTCTGCCTCCCTGCTCTTTTTCACAGCTCACTCCCATGCCTCCAAGCAATCCAACCTCAAAAGCATTAAAAGGACCCATTCTGAGAAACCCCTCACCTTTCACTCAGAACTCGAGCCTGCACATCAGCTCCTATTTTAAGGAGAACCTCTGCCATCTCTTTGTGATGTTTAGAGACAGCCAGGACCAGTGGGGTACATCCCTCCTGAAAGGACACAGAAAGTCATCAAGTTCAAATTCAAGTAAAAAGAAACCCCAAACTTCAAGAAAAATACAAACGCAACTTTCTGAAAGAGCTTCCTTCACAAATACAAACATTTACCTTATTCTCTGCATCAATATCTGCATAATGCTCCAATAACAGCAACACCATGTCTACATTATGAGACAGGACAGCCAGGTGGAGGGCGGTGTTGCCATCAGCATCCTGGAGATCTGGGTTAGCCCCATGCTCCAGCAGAACAGCCACACACTCTTCCTGCTGGCTCTGCACTGCCTGGGAACAACACACACAAAGGCAAGTCTTCCAAGGTTGACCTTGCACTGTCCCAGCTCACCTAGCTTCTCAGCACTGGGGAAGAAGAGTGTTATAAATTGCGGCCCAATAATTGCCAGAAACCAGTCCAATTAACCAAATTAGTTTATTAAGCAAGCGGCAACAAACAAAACAGCACTGGGCGGCCAGGGAGTCTCCGCTCTGCCAATGGCGCGCAAACGTCAATCGGTTTCACAGTCCCTGCCACGTCATCGCCTTCAGTACTCTGCGCTTGCGCGGACTCTTGTCAAAGGGTCTCTTCCTGTCTCCTATTGGTCGAGGGGATGAAGGTTGTGAGTCTTCCTCATTGTTCTGAAACGCACTCTTAAAGACACAGAGTTACACAACCCCCGGACATGCCCCGCACCCCCCCCAAACAAACCAACACGAAACTAACTGTTCTCTGTCGCTGCAGAGACCCTCCACCCCTGAAACTTTAATGAACAAATACCATATTTTACCTATTACAAAGAGCATCTGCAACCATGAGCTCACCGTTGCTGTCCCACCCCGATTACAACGGGCACGTTTCTGCACAGGCCTGTGCACAGAATCCTGCCAGACACCCCTCTATTCCTGCACAGGCCACGAGCCCCTCTCCAAGAGCAGGACACATGCCACATACCTTCATCAGGGGCGATCTCCTCCAGTTGTCACACAGGTCCACCTGGCAGTCCTGTCTCACTAGGAATCTCACCACATCCGCACGGCCGTTGGCACAGGCGAGATGCAGAGGTGTCCTGGAAGGGAAACACAGGAGCTGAACAGAGACTGCAAAAGGACCAAAGCTGTGTCCCCACCCAGCCCTGGGCACCCTGCCCAGACCCTGCTGCTGCTGCTGCCAGCCTGCACTCATCCCCCCCAGGCCAGAAGAGAACTGCTGATGCCTCAGCAGCTGCACGACAGCCCTGCAGGGAGACCCAGGGCCAAGGGGCAGGGCAGGGGCAGCACTTCCCACCGCACCTGAGCCCACTCAGCAGCTGCCAGCAATGGAAAGAAAGCTCTCCAGTTTCCCCTCCCAGCTGACAGGGAAAGTCTTGCTTTCCAAACAACCCCCTTCAACAGGAGCCCCCACAAGCCCTCAGGGGGGTGATGCCAGCTGGCCCCCAACAGCTGCCGGGGGGCTGGTGGCCCCGGGCTAGTGCTGCCCTGGCTCCGTGGGCTCCGTGTCCCAGCACAGCCCTTGTGCTGCAGCCAGGGCTGCCGGGGCCTCGTGGAGCTTGGCTCAGGCCCTGCTGCAGCCCCGCCTGCCAGCAGCAGCCCAGCTGTCCCCTCAGCCCCACAGCCCCTCACCGCTTCTCCTGGTCGCGGCTGTCGATGCCCAGCACCCTCAGCCCCCAGCGCCAGCGCCTCAGCCAGGCCAGGTCGCCGCGGGCAGCCGCGCGGTGCAGCCTGCTCATGGCTGTCCTCTGCAGCTGGCGGGCACTGGCGGCACTGGCGGCACTGGCGGGGGCAGCGCGGGGCTGCCCAGCAGCGCGGCCAGAGGGCGAACGCTGCCGCTTCTTCCTCCAGAGCCCCATCAGCCGCTGCTGCGGGGCGGGAGCAGCAGGAGGCACCGGCGGGCTCTGCCGGGCCCGGGGCGAGGCCGAGGGAGGGAAAGGACCGAGCCGAGCGGCACGGACAGCAGGGGCAAGCGAGGCCGGAGCCGAGGAGGAGCAGGAGCAGCAGCAGAAGCGCAGTCCAGGCAGCTCGCAGGGACGCACCGACCGACACTCCCGCAACCGCAGCTGCTGCAGCCGCGGCCAGAGCAACGGCGACAGCGCGAGCCCCAACGGCGACAGCGCCAGGGGCGTCACGGAGCGCGGGCCGGGGCGCCCAGCTCGGGGGGTCCGGGCCCCGCTCGGAAGGGGCCGCCGGGCGCTCCCGGGCGGACGGGCCGGAGCTGCGGGACGAGAGGCTCCTGCAGCAACAGGGGCCGGGGGGCCCTGCAGCTGGGACAGGCAGGGGCCGCACCCGGGGCTGCTGCCCGAGGCTTGGTTCCCACCTGCACCAACAGCTGCCGCAGGAAACGGACTGAAAGGGCCCTGGCAAGAGTTTAGTCCCTCAGAAGAGAGTGAAGGTGCCTTGTCAGACCCTGCCTGACCTCACACACCAGTTGGTTTGGTTTGTGGGTCCCGTTTCTGGACCCCAGACAAAGTGCATTGCTGACATCCCTTCAGTCTGTCCAGGTCCCTCCCAGAGCCAGAATTCCAGCCCGGGCTCTCCCTGGCTGTAACCCAGTTCGTGGCATCTGTGGAGATTCACCTTCCACTTCTTCAGCTTTTGCCAGCTGTTCGCTTTTCCTCATGACTGAAGAGGGTTTCTAGAATGCCTGGATATTCTCCCAGGTGAGGTGATAATATGATGATGGTTGGTTTGAGTAGCCCCAGCACTTTCTCCGGATTAGCCCCTCGGACCATTTCCAATCCAACAGCTCCCAGGCTGCAAAAGGGACCTGCACATCAACAAGTTGTCCCTCCACCCCAACTGCCTCTCCCCAAGGAGCTTGAACAGGGGGACACTGCCCCCCCTCTCTCCCACCCCCAGACCGAAATCTGCATCCTCCAAACACCCCCTTGCCCCTTTCACTGCCCCCGTATTACCAGGCTGGAGAGGGAGAGCTGAGGTACCAACACCTGCACAGCTTCTACATGCTCATCCCCTTCCACCCACTGACAACAACTGCCCTTACTAACAACCCACATTTCCTTCTCGTTCCATAAGCATTTCCTGAAGCCATGAAAGCATCCACACACGCACATCATCTCAGCCTCCCTCACAGCTGCAAAACAACATCAACTGCAATACAGTATTTTCAACAACAGTTCCAAGCCGTGGCCATTTTCCCCCCTCTTTCGGGGTATAAAGTGCCCACCAACCATTACAATGCAGAGTCAGATTTTTCCAGGTAAGGGGTTACTCCCAAACTTACTCATTTCCCAGAAGACATCCTTATGGTGAGCATTTGGTCGTGTCACCTCCTGCTGAGGATACGTGACCCATCTGAATAACACAAATACAAGATACAAGGGAAACAAAAGAAAAGGACAAGAGTGAAACAGGGAGACTTAACTTTTAACAATCATCGGACACACCAAGGAGACTTTTTCAGATACCACCTTCACTTTGTCTCTTGCCCATTTCAGTCAGATCCCAGAAGCAAAAACTGTCCTCCCATCATAAAAGTAAGTAATTCCAAAGACCAAAATTACCCCAACCAAATCTTACACAAATCACAAAGGCACAAACCACAGTCTAGGAAACAAAAGCACAAATTTCCAGGAACCAAGTGAACCAACCAGGTGACCCCTCCCCACCTTTGTTTCTTTTCAAGAGTCAGAAGGAGCCTGTCCCGGGCAGAACCCCGTGCCCCGTGTCCTTCAGCTTTAGGAGGCAGTGTTCTTGATTGCAGCCCTGGGGGCACCAGAGTCTCCCAGTCCTGCATGCCCAGGTGGTCTGGAAGCCCCTCCCATCCAGGACCCACCTCACGCTGCCCAGGGGACCCCTTCCCCCAAAAAAGGCATCTGTGAGCCCCCTCCACCCCTCTACATGGAACCCCTCCCACCCCCAAGGGTGACCCAGGCGTCCGGCTGACCACTGGGGTTCAGGGCAGGGGGTGACATGGAGGCAGGGCCAGGTCTCCTCCAGCTCCTGCCCCTCCCCAGGGGGGGCAGCAGGTCTGGGCGGACCCCCAGAAGGTGACATTGGTGGGGGAGGGGGAACCCACTGGGGTCACCATCAGCCTGGGAGGGGACAAAGCTCAGCCCCATAGACCCTTCCAGGGCTCCCCAGCCCCACAGATCCACCCTGGTCCCCCTATCCCATATGTCCCCATTTACTCCCATTGACCCCCATTGATCTCATTGATGCCACAGCCCCCCATTGATCCCATAACCTCCCCATTCATCCCATTGACCCCCATTGATCTCATTGATCCCACGGACCCCCACTGATCCCATTAACCCCACTGCTGTCACTGACCCCCATTCATTCCCATTGATGACACAGCCGCCCAATGATTCCGTAACCTCCCCTCTGATCCCATTGATCCCCACTGAACCCCATTGATTCCCATTGATCCCCACTAATTCCACTGACCCCCATTTATCTCATTAACCCCTATTGATTAACACTGATCCCCAATGACCCCCATTGATTCCCATGGATCCCCATTGATTCCACTGACCCCCATTTATCTCATTAACCCCTATTGATTCCCACTGATCCCCACTGACCCCACAGCCCCCCAGCTAAATAGCCCCCCACAGACCCCACAGATCCCCCATTGACCCTATAGCCCCCCAGCCTCCCTGGCCCCCATGCACAGGGAGGGGCAGGCGGGGCTGGCAGCGGCGCTGGCGGCTGCTTGTGGGGCTGGCCCCACACAGGGGGTGCAGAGGCTCCAGGGGCTCCAGTCTGACCTGTTCCCCTGCACTGAGAGGGCACAGGGAGGCCTCAGCCCACCAGACCCCGATAGAGGGAGCCTATGGGAGAAGCTATAGGGTGGATATTGGGTTCTATGGGGTGGCTATAGGGCAGCTATAGGGCTCCATAGGGCAGTACAGGGCAGCTCTAGAGTTCCATAGGACTCTATAGGGTGCTATGGGCAGCTATAGGTCGCTACAGGGGAGGCTGACTCACAGGAACAGCCCTGGATGTTGTAGCAGGGCCGGAGCTGGATGGTGCCCCATAGATCCGTGGGGCAGGAGGAGCCTGGGCTCTGCCCCACACATCCCTGCATGTGGTGCTGCTGCCCCACGGCGGCCTGGCAGGCGGTGGCCGAGCCCCACGGCCGGCCTGGTGGCACCAGGTGGCACCCAGTGACACCCAGTGACACCCAATGGTGCCTGGTGGCACGAGGTGGCACCCAGTGACACGCAATGTCACCCAATGGTGCCTGGTGGCACCCAGTGTCACTCAATGGAGCCTGGTGGCACCCTGTGACACTCAGTAACACCCAGAGAGTCTGTAGGCGGGGCTAAGGCAGCAATCAGCCAATCAGACTCGTTCCTCTCCCAGTGGCTTGGCACAAGCCCCGCCCCCTCTGCCCTCCTCCAATAGGATGAAGCACCATGTGCGCATGGCCACTGGAGGGGGAGGGGCTATGGGGTCACGTGAGGGTGGGTCCAGTGACTCCCAGTAGCCTCCTGTGTCTCCCAGTCTCTCTCAGTCCCTCCCAGTTCACCCATTATCTCCCAGTTCCCCCCTTTCAGTACCTCCCAGTATCCTCAAGTTGCCCCAGTGTTCCCAGTTCCCCCAGTCCCCCTGTACCTCCGATCTCCCCATCCCCTCCCAACCCCTCCCAGCATCCCTCCAGTGTATCCCAGTACCCCAGTGCTCCCAGTTCTCTTGTCCCCCCATCCCTGCCAAATGTTTCCCAGTGCCCTCCCAGTCATCCCTGTGCCCCCAGTGCTCCCAGTTCCCCCCCACCGCCCTGTACACCCCCACCCCCCACTGCCCCTCCCAGTTGTCTCCAGTGCCCTCCCAGTATCCTCCCAGTACTCTCCCAGATAACAGCCCCAAATCCCCTCCTTGGCACATAAAACACCCTTTACATTCACCTGAGCTTTCACCTGACCTGTCATTGTTTTCATTCTCTACTGTCCATTGGAAAACAAGGGGTGCAAAGCCCAGCTCAAAGTGACTCTGGACCAGCCCGTGTCAGGGCAGGGTCAGGCTTCCCCTGGCCTTTCTGGATTGGAGGGTCAAGCTGGTTCCCTGGCTGCTCCTGGAGAGAACTTGGCTTGTCCAAGATGCTCTCAGGCAACCAAAGGATCTCATCTCTTTCCCAAGGTCACTTCCCTGTAGCCGCTGCCAAGGGAACAGCTCCAGCAGGGAGCACGGGCTGGCAGCAAAGCCCAGGGCTTGGAGCAGGACTCCAGAACGTGGGCAGAACCTGCTCCATCAACGCTGCCCTGCAGGGCCTGACCTGCACCCCCCTCTGCCCAACTACCTGCTCTGGGGAGCACAGCCCAGGTCCTGCATCCAGAGCTTCTTCCACCTCACCTTGGGACATCCTCCCTCATCTCCCACCCCAGTCACTGCAGGTGCTTTGACATGTTTTCTCACCCCTTGCAGGACAGAACAACTCCCTTCTTCTCTCTCAGGCACAGGAGATATTCCAGGCTGGACAGGCAGGACGGCGCCCTCATCTTCCTGCGGTGCCCTCTCGACGCCACGCACAGCTGGTCTGCCTGAGAGAAGAGGCTGAGCACAAGCAAATCACCTTCTCCCTCTTCCCCAGCCCTTGGGGCTCTCGAGGGGCTCCCACCAGGGAAAACCTGGGACCTGGCTTTTCAGAGAAAGCAAAGCTCCTGGAGGAGAGAACTCCCTGCCTCCCCATTGCTTCCCAGCTGGGACATGTCTTCTCCCCCAGCCATGGCCCATCAGCCATGGGAGGGCTCCTTGCAGGCCAGCGACGAGCGGGGGGACCGGATGGACCCCCCGTCTGTGGAGCTTCCTGGTGCCCACCCACCTCCCAGCTCTCCAGGCACAGGCCTGTTCACAGCATGTCCAGCTGCTGAGGGCAGGACCAGCCCAGGGGCAGGGGGACCCAGGTCTCCTTCCCCAGGCCCTGGTGCCATCTCCCACCTGCTGCTGCTGTGCAGGCCTCCAGCAGAGCCCTCCTGGCTGCAGCAGAGCTCCTGGAGCAGCCGCAGCTCAGGGACCTTCTGCAGAGCAGAGAGAGAGGGAGGGTTGGAACCCAGCCCGTGCAGACCCTCCAGTGCAGCCCAGGCCTGCCCTCCAGGCTCTCCCACTGCCTCCCAGCCCAGACCCGTGCCCCCCAAACCCTCCTGCCCGCACCAAGGACACCCCCCAGGCCTCTCCCGCTCCCGGACAGGAGGTCGAAGGGAAGGGGGGTCAGTCACTGCTTTGACTTCAGGCCTGAAGCCCTTTGGTTTTGGGGCCAAAGCCTCATTTTTAGGGCATGAAGCCTCCTGTTTCAGGCAGAAAGCCTCTTTTGAGGCTCCAAAGCTCCCGGGGTGGGTTGTGGGGCCAGGGGGCTCAGGGCTGGGTGAGGGGAGCAGGGGGTCCCGAGGCCCCATCCAGGAGCTGCTGGGCAGAGGTTTTGCTGGAGCTGTGGGGAGAGGGGGGTGAGGGGCTGCCCCACAACGTGCCCCCTGCGGGGCGAGGACGTGGCTGTGGGGCCCAGCTCCTGCCCCACGGGCAGTGGCAGCCGGTGCTCGGGGCGGGGGCCCAGCCCAGCGCTGCCCCAGCTCTGGGGGCACAGGAGGGATCTGGGGGGCAGGGGGTGTGGGGCAGGTGTGGGGCTGCTGTGGGGGTTAACTGCGGGGCAGTTGTGGGGGGTCCCAGGGTCTCAGGGGGATCCCTGTGAGGTCCCAGGGGCTCTAAAGGGGCCCTGAGGGGTCCCTGGGTGGCCAGGGGGGCTCTGTGGGCTCCTGGGGGAATCTCTGGGCCTTTCGGAGGGGGTCTCTGAGGGTCTGGGTGTCCCTGGGGGGTCCCGATGTTGTCATTTATTGAAATAAGTAACATTTGGGGGGAAAAGCCACATTTGGAAAAAAAACACATGAAAGAGAAAATACATGAGGCGCAGAATAAGAACAGGGCCCAGATAATAGGGAAACAGTGAGAATGAGACAAAACCACCCCAGAACACACCAGATCTACATCCCCCGCCCCCCAGATGGTGCCCAAACAGCCCCTGTGGCCCCGCAGCACCTCGGGGAGTAGAACGTGGCCAAAACCCCCAAATTCAGCCCCAAATGGAGAAGGGGGGAGAGAGAGCGCCCCAAAATCCAGGGGATTCACCCCAAAAACTGGTGGGACTGGAAAAGGGGACAAAAACTCTGCATTGGGTCAACTGAGTTTGTTATTTTTTATTTTAATTGAAACTTTTAAATTGTGCTTTAAATTAACCTCAGCTTTTAGTTGAACGGTAATTAGAATGCTTCAAAATCACCCAAAAAGATCCCTAAAAACAGAGGGGGATATAAAAATTTTAACATCGATTTAATTAAATACATACTTATATAGAAAGATCTTAAATAAATACGAGATTAAGCCCTGCTGAATTTTACTCCAAAATTGGGGGAAACTACCCTAAATCTCTGCCCACTCCTCTTTATTCATATTTAAAATGTTAAATGGACTGAAAAAGCTTTTTTGCGGCAAATAAGCCCCAAAAAGACCCAAAAAAAAGATACCAGAACTTTTAATGCAGTCGTTTAAATAAATTAAATGGTTTAAAAGCATACTTTGGCCCCAAACAGCCCCAAAAGGTCTGGAAATGGCCCAAATTCATCCCCAACTCCTCTTAAATATCTAAAACATTAAAGAGATTTCCAGTGGGGTTTTTTTTGTGGCAAGTCAGCTGTAAACTGCCCTCCAAAAAATCCCCAAAATGGGACCTCGGAACTTTAAATGTTATTTAAATAAGGTGTATTTGTTTAAAAGCCAAAACTCAACCCCAAAATGCCATAAAATTTCCCGAAATCCAGGCCCAACCCCCTTTAAAAAAGCTATTTTAACCAAACAATCAGCTTTAGGAACTGAAAAAAGCCCCCAAAGAAGCAAATTCGCTCAATAAAACCCCATACATTGCCCACACGAAGCCTAATCCCGCCCCGCAGCTAATTAAGCCCTAATTAATGCCCCAGCCTGCCTTGATAATTTGCGTTGCTAAACCTGCACCTGCAGGGTGAGGATGTGGTTGTGGGTCCCAGCTCCTGCCCCACGGGCAGTGTCACCTGGTGCTGCCCTGCTGCTGTGGGGGCAGGAGCAATAGGGGGGTCAGGGGTGTGTGTGGGGCGGCTGGGAGGCTGCTGTGGGGGGACCTATGAGGGGGGGACTTTAGAGTGGGAGAACCCAGAGGTGGGGAGGGGTAAGTGGGGGTGGCCCCCTAAAATGGGAGCGGGGGCACCCACAGGTGAGGTGGGGGGTCCCCCATGGTGGGAGGTTGCAGTGTCACCCTCAAATGATGGGGGGAAGGTTGGAGGGGCCCCAGGGGTCTCTGAAGGGTTCCAGGGGATCCCAGCGAGGACTCTGGGTGTCCCTGAGGGGCTCTGAGGGGACCCAGTGGCTCTAAGGGGTCCCAGGGAGTTCTGGAGTTGCAGGGTCCTCTGGGGTGTTGCGGGGTGTTCTGGGTGGGTCCTTGAGAGTTCTTGGGGGCTCTAAATGGGCCCTGGGGGTTCCTGAGGGGTCCCTGGGGGGACTGTGAGGGCTCCTGGTGACACGAGGGAAGAGACTCTCTAGCCCTGAGAAGCTCTAAGGCAGGTTCTTTATTGCAGTGCTGGGGATTAGTCCTGCAAACACACTACAGCAGGGAAGAGCAATTCACATTTATTCACTTAAAAATTACGTATGCATTCCTTTTCTAAAAGGTAGGCAGGATTATACAGAGTAATTCCCTGAATTCATGATAATATTTACATCATTTCCCCAAAGTCCTTAACATCAAGCTACACCCCCTCCCCCATGTGCACTGCCTCTCGGGGTCGTGGGCAGGGGTCTCTGGGACGAAGGCTCCTGGTCTTCTTTGCTGTGCTGGGTCATGTTGTTCCTCATGCTGACAGGCTGGCTGATGTACCAGTGAATCCTGCTGCTTGGGCTCTGCGGGAGACACAGCCCAGTTCAACACAGCACTTGTGACCAGCAGGAACAGATTCTCCTATTCAGCACCATCTGGGTTTGGCCAGTTTAACCCTGAAGTCTCTAATTTGGCTGGATTCCTGCTTGCTGGGAGGAGGAGGAGCTGCTTGCTGGGAGGAGGAGGAGCTGCTCCTGTGGAGCCCTTTTCCAGGTGCGGGTTTCCCACCCCAAGGGCAGGAGGTCGCTGTGTGCAGGAAGGGGAGCAGCTCCTGGCCGCGCCGGGCGCCTTCCCTGCTGCTGGGGAACCTGAGGGCCGTGCAGGTGGGTCCAGCTGGTCCCAGCAGGTGAGGGGTGGGCGTCTCCACAGCCACCCCCAGGCCATTGTGATGCAGGGCCTGTTGCCCGGACACCGCTGTGATGGGTCTGCATGGGGACCAGGGGGTATGTAAGGAAGCCAAGCCGTGGGGTGCCCACTCCCAGGAGAGCATCTCCCTCAGGAGGCAGCAGCTCCCCTGGACACCCGTGGCACGTCTCCAGCAGAGGACACCCAAGATGTCCATGAAGAAGGAGAAGGCCCGTTCTGAGCTCACCAAAGAGCTTCCAGGCCTGCAGCAGAGGCGGCAGAAGAGGAGCAGGGCAGGAGGAGAGGGGAGCCCGGGCACAGGAGCCGTCCCAGCGGGGACACGGGGGCTGCGGGCACAGAGGTCCCGCTCCCACGGCCTCTCTCCTCGGCTCCTCTTGCAGCCGGGCAGGCTGGCCCTGCAGGAGGGGATGGCCCATCAGCCATCCCTGCCACTGCTCCTCAGCAAGGCAGCAGCACCTGGGCAGGCACCTGCAGCTCGGCACCCCAGAGCTGCCACTGCCTACCTCAAGCTGCCTCCTCTGTCCCCTGCACCCCCTGTAAT